>NW_028281036.1:907500-1050000 GCF_059751285.1 Brachycentrus maculatus | reverse complement strand
CAGTGCCCTATGCACCATTGGGGTGCGGATAAGGGTTTTATTTATTATATTAATGTTACAAAACGTTTGAAAATACATAATGTTATATGAATGTTGTTTATATTATGTTGAAACTTTGACAGTACGTCAGTAACATTTTTTATTTGAATTTTTTTATAAATTTACGATGGCAGAAATATTTGACAAAATTCAGAAGTTATAATGCTTATTAGTTTCTTTAAAAAAAGAGATTTATTAAATTCTGTGAATATATTGTCAATGTTGGTTCTAGTATGTACACATATGAAATTAAGATAAATGTTACAAAAAATGTTATACATAAACATAAAATAAATATTACAAATAGACAAATAAATAAGTTTTGGTATCACTCAACCTCTTTTAATATTTAAAATATATTTTTATTTTTTAACAAAACGAATTTGAACGTATTGAAGTATTTGTGATAAAAAAAACTTCTTTTAACCCGTATCCCCACCCATTGGTGCATAGGGCACTGCATCGTATGGAAAAAGTGTTATTTTGATCGTTAAATACACAAAGTAAAGGCGATCAGCCTTCCGCTTCACGTACCAGACCAGGGTCATATTAAATAAATATTTTACGGGAAAAACACCAATATTTATTTTTGACCCTCTTGGGAATCAAACCCGGGACCTACTACTTCACTATGGAGGCAAACATAATGCGGACGCGATAACACAAACATTGACATTTTTTAAATTATTTATTTATTAGTTTAATTAGTTATTTACTTATTTCATCGTCCCTGAGAGTCACATAGTAGTATCTGACTCTTGTTCGCACCTAATGGTGCATAGGGCACTGCGTCAAATTCGTCTAACGTCAATTTGATAGTGAATTATATAAATACAGTGTGATCCAGTATTAACATTCATGGAAATATTGAAAAAATCGATAAAAAAAATACTTATATTTATATAGTCCCCCTTGGTAATCGAACCTAGAACCTTCATCATGGTGGTCGAATGTTCAATAAACTACATATTATTAAATTCTTCTCATCTTTGTCAAAATCAAAAAAATCTTAATCTTGAATCTTGAATTCCAATGATTTGAAGAAAATCAAAATATTTACAACATTTTTAATGTGTCCAAATATTTGTTCACAAATCTGGATTATCTCCAATTATAGGAATATTTTTTATATTATTTTTTGACATCTCGTCAAAGATGAAGAAGAATATGGAAGTCTAGGCATTTACATGATAAAAATTATAGTTATTTGTGTGTTTCTCATGTGTGTGATTATAATCCAGGATTCGGACCTCACATACCAATAAAAGAGTTTATGCTCAATAAAAAGCTTATTTTCATCTCACCAATAGATGTCGCTAGTGAAGTTCTAGTGGTTCAAGAAAAATGTTTCAAAAATTGGTTCATATATATATATATATAGAACTTCCAAGAATTTGAGTAGTTTGGTTGTCAATAATGGGTGGAATTGGTGAATGTTACACGTGTGTAAAGTGTCACTTCTTCTTCCATATTCCATACTCTTCCATAATCTTCTTCATCTTTGATGAGATGTCAAAAAATAATAATCTTAATATTGTTGAAATGTTTTCTGATGTAAACGTTTTTTGATAATCCGACCCCAACACGTAAGACTGTATAATTTATGACTGAGTAAGGTATTTTAGGTGTAGAACGCTATCGTATTGTTTCCATCCTTTTTTAAGCAGACATTTGAGGTTATATTTATTGGAGGTCTGAATTTACGACTACCGATAAAATTTTGCACTTTTTTTTTCGTAGATATTGTTTGTGATGCCTTACATAATGACAAAATATTGTCATGTTTGGTCAGTACTTCTATAAGCAGTTGAATCGTGGACCCTTAGGGTGAAGACTGACCGGAGCATTTCGTCATGATGTAACACGTTACGATGCGAGCATTCAGGCAGTCAGTACAGCGAGCCGAGCGCTCCATCTATAGTTTCCGATGCTCGCTGATGCTCGCCGCGAGCGATGTTACGACGTTATGTTACGACCAAATGCTCCGATCAGTCTCCCCTTTTAAGATCAGCACTTTGAACAGGTTAGAGGCATTAAAATATGGTTACATCGTAGAATGCTACTCATTCCATTGAATGATATCGCTCACTCCTTTCAACAACGTCATATATCTAAAAACTTGTATTTTCAGGAAATCGTTTTTAAAATTTAAAAATATAATAAAATGTATTAAAAATAAATATCAAGCCATTTATTGAACTGTTTACTGTGCAACAGATATTTTTAGGTAAAACCTGAAGGTTTTTTCTCCATTTGAAAAATATTAAGTTTATTAAAAAAAATATTTAAACAATACCTTTTCTTCAAAATGCAAAAACAACACTGTCTGCCCTGTAGCGGGTAAATATTAAGTTAAAATTATGCCGCTTTTGCTGGGATATAGTTCATTTTCTGGGCATTCCGAAAACAAGCACAACTAAAAATTGACGATTTTTGATATACGAAAATCGTACTCACTTAAAAAACCTTTGAAAATTAAAACTACAATAAAACTAGTTTATTTATTTGAATCATAAATATAAATAAAAGTTAAGGATTTCTTTAACATCTCAACATAGATGAAGAAGAATATGGAAGTCTGGGCGTTTGCGGAGCTTACAACCGTCATACTTACGCATATTCACCAATTCTACCCATGATTGACAACCACACTACTCAAATTCTTGAACTCCCATATATATGATCCAATTTCGAAATGTTGTTCTTGAATTTCACTAGAGAGATCTATTGACGAGATGAAAAGAAGCTATTTTTTTTATATTGATCAAACTAGAAACATTGTTTACATTTTGAATGTGTCCAAATACTAGTTCACAAAATCTGGATTATCTCCAATGATTATTTTCATATTATTTTTTGACATCTCATCAAAGATGAAGAAGAATATGAAATAAATAAATAAAGAAATAAATAAACGCATAAAAATTAATATTGTGACAATTGTTTCGCCTAGTTATGGCATTTTCAAACTAATGCAAACATTTGTGTGTTTTTGTAAATAAAATACAACTTAGTACTCAAAAAAAAAAATAGAAACATAGTGTTTGAATTCACTAGAATTTCACTAGAGACATCTATGGTGGGATGAGAGAACAGTTGTAACACTTATTATTATATGGGAGTCAGGTTAGCAATTGACTCGCGGACACGTTATGGGAGTATCTCTCGTTCGTCACACTTCGCCCGAGAGCCGAGATTAACCGAAGTCATTTATTACCGAATAGCTCCGGGGCGAACTCGTCATGACGTTGCGTTGTTGTCGATGAAAAAAATCTAACAAGACGCCGTATGAACGTGCCCGAACCAAGTATGTAAATCAAGCTATGGAATAAATGAATTCTGCATTTGGGAAACGATGCAAGTCACATATGTTTACAAAATGAGTTAAGTACGCAGAATTTTATTTTCTCGTCCAAATTGCCTGTGCCACTCAATGTTGTTAACTTAACAGCTTGACGTGTCTTATGTCTGGTTAGGGACCTACCCGAATCACCATAGTGTTGTGGTGACTCGGGTAAGTCCCCAAACAAACAACTGACCTTTCAAGCTTTCATGTTGGCAACAGTGAGAACAGTGACCAAGCAGAGGCTTTAAAAGCTCTTACACACTTGCAATCGCTCTCTTATCGAGTGTTTTTGCCTGAAATTTTCACTCATGAATAACATGAAATTATAGTAACTTTAAACATAAAAAGTAAATCCACTCACGAGTAGGCACGGGCTATGAAACTCAAAAAGTTGAAGCCTAAGTAGGGTCATGATAAACGGTGTTGCATAAGCCGTAGCTAGATTTCAGAGTCACTTGGACGTAAGGTAAAAAAAAACAATCGCTCTCTTTTCACCTGCCCACTCGACCAACTGCATCTAGAGCCAAGGCCTTCGCTTTAGATCCGTTAATATTTTCCATATTATTTTTTGACATTTCGACAATGGCGAAGAAGAATAAAGTCTGGGCATTAACAGGGCTTACGACCGTCAGGCTGGTTTAAGTGATCACTTTACACACCTGTAATATTCACCAATTCTTCCCATTATTGGCAATAACGCTACTCAAAGTTCTATCCAATTTCGAAATATTGTACTTGAATCACTAGAATTTCACTAGAAACATCTATGGGTGAGATGAAAGAAGCTTTGTACTTAGCAGAAACTCTTTTATTTGTATGTGAGGTCCGAATCCTAGATTATAAATAATAAAATAACTCCTAATTGGAGATAATCCAGATTTGTGAACAAGTACTTGGAAAAACTCAAAATACTGTGAATATGTATATTTTATTAATATGGATAGATACATTAGTGCTTTTTTTAAAGTCAGTGTTTTAAGATTGCCTGAGCTACAGGCAGTTAACCCACTGCTGCCCGGCTGTCATTTATCATAGAAAGTCATTTTTCACAGTCGGGCGTTCCGCAAGGGAGCTGTCTTGGCGGGCGGAGTTCGAAAGAGTTTTTTCTTCCTTTTTTTCATTTTAATTCTTCCCATTTTCCCTTCAGAAGAATGGGTTCATTGTTTTTTCTGATCGAACAATATCGATGGTCACTTTGGAGTCGAGCGTGGGATCGCAGGGGTATTATACACGGCATATTATCCACTGCACCACGGAGTCTGGCATTAGCGCCATGAAAATATTAAAATACCAAAAAAAAATAGTTTTGTACTGACATTTCTTGGTGGAACTGCTTTTCATAGAATAAAATAACAACTATATAGTTTTATATAGGTAAGATAAGCATTATCGATAAAATTAAGAAAGGTGTGTTGAGATGGTTTGGACATGTAGAACGAATGAGTGAGGAAAGAACGGTAAAACAAATTTATGAGGCGAATTTAATTGGGAAAAGAAGCAGAGGAAGACCGAGAAAAACATGGCACGATCAGGTATGCCAAATACTTCGACCAAATAGTCGGAATAATCGACGGGTATGTATGAGGAGATGCATGAACGCGGAAGAGGCGAAGAATGTTTGCAAGGACAGAGTGGTGTGGCGTTCTATTCTCTCTGCCTACCCCTGCGGGGAAGCGGGGTGATGGTTAGTTAGTTAGTTACCAGATGGTTAGTTAGTTACATTTGACCAGCTACCGGGTTTCGTCGTAACCGACATCATCAGATTGATGTCGGTTTTTTTTAAACAGCCTGATGATGTTTCGTTTCACAAGTAATTAAATCAAAAATTAAATTTCATTAATTCAAACCCTTATCCGCATCCCAAAGGTGATCAGCCGTCCGCTTCAGGTACCATTCCAGGGTAATATTGAATAAATATTATAGTGAAAAAATCACTTATATTTATTTGACCCCCCCTGGGAATCGAACCCGGGACCTCCAGAACGGTAGCCGAGCGTGCTGACCATTACATTACAGAGGCGGACAAAAATATTAAATTTACTTTGAAGTTATAGTATTTTTCCATTATTCTATACCTAAAAAAATATTTCTATTTTATATTGAATTTTAAACTTACTAACTCACCATCACGTCGCTTCCCGCACGGGTAGGAAGAGAGAATAGAACGCCACACCAATCTGTCATTGCTAACAATATTTACCTCATCTACATTCATGCAACTCCTCATACATACCCGCCGATTATTCCAATTCCTGACCTGACCACTACTAGTATTTGAAATACTCGATCATGCCAGTTTTCCTCGGTCTTCCTCTGCTCCTATTTCCAGTTCCATTACCTCATAAATTTGTTTTACTGTTCTTTTTTTTACTCATTCATTCCACATACCCAGACCATCTCAACACACCTTTTTTTACATTTTTTTAAACAAAAATGTTAATAATATTAGTATATAACCACTCACCGAGATTTCTATGTCTACCGGTTTCGAGACCTACCCGTCTCTTCGTCAGGACAATCACTACCACAGCATGCAAACTATACCACCATTCACCACCATAGCACCATTTACACATTCAAAACTACGCAAAATGTCTTACACATGCGATTTTTGGTCGACCCGAAGACCAACATGCACCCAAGGGTTCAGCACTGACATGCGCTACGAGCCGAGGTTAAACATGCCTAGTGCATGTTTAACCTCGGCTCGTAACGCATGTGACAGTGATTGTCCTGACGAAGAGACGGGTACGTCTCGAAACTGGTAGACATAAAAATCTTGGTGAGTGGTTATATACTAATATTATTAACATTTTTGTAAAAAAAAAGAAATAATTAAAAATGACTAACCACAAAGTAAATGCTTTACATATTAATAACACTGAGGATACACCTTTTTTTACTATCGATCATGCATATCTCGGACTTGCATTCATATATTTTATTATTAAGTTTTCCTCGGTCTTCTTCTGATGCAATTGCCATCTAAAAAAATCAAAGCTAATCGCGTTGACCACTGTATTATAATACAAACGCGAACGTGGTATCAACCCTTAAATTCTCGGTTAAGAAATTCCTTCCTGTGAATTCATCCCCCAGTCACGATAGTATCGAACTTCCCTCACTCTTGACAGGATAATAGCGCCCCTGCAAGGTGGTCTAGTGGTACGCGTGATTGTTTGCCGACTCGCGTGTCGCCGGCTCGAGTCCTGACGTGTTGACATTCGCGTGCAGGGCTTTCTTAGGGGCTGTTCGGTGGCTATACCACGATGATACAATAGAAATGAAATAAAAAATAAATGTATGGGGTGAAGAAACTAACCGGTTGAGGCGACATATTATTCTATACCAATCTGTTTAAAAAAAATTATTGTATAAAAAACAAAAATTCAGTTTATGAAAATGAACTTGATATCTTAACATAGATGAAGAGAAATAAGGAAGGCTGGGTATTTACGGGACTTACGACCGTCATAGGCTGTTTAAGTGATCACTCTACACATGTATACCATTCACAAATTCTACCCATGATTACACACTACACACTACTCAAATTCTTGGAAGTTTTATATATGTGATCCAATTTCGAAATATTGTTCTTGAATCACTAAAATTTCATTAGAGACATCTATTGGTGAGATGAAAAGAAGCTTTTTATTGAGCAGAAACTGTTTTATTTGTATGTGAGGTCCGAATCCTGGATTATAATCACAAACATGAGAAACACTAGAAAATATATTTTTATTATTTTAGCTTATAATTTTACCAGTTAATTTATTTACAACATTTTGAGTGTGTCTAAATACTTGTCATAAATCTGGATTATCTCCAACTATAGGAGTTATTTTTCGTATTATTTTTTGACATCTCATCAAAGATGAAGAATCTTTTTATTGAAGGAACTCTTATATTAGTATGTGAGGTCCGAATCCTGGATTATAATCACACACATGAGAAACGCCAGAAAATATCATTTTGGTTGGTCATTTACCCTGTAAGACATTTAACTACTAAAAAAGTATTTTATTTATTGTTTCGGCATTAACTTTGTGGTAAGACATGTTACAATGATTAATGAAAACACTTTGTTTAAAAACATCATAGCGGTCTTGTTATTATTTTTCGGAATTTGCAAATCATATTATAGATACTAATCACTCATTTCACTCTCATAAATTAAAATTATTACACCTTGTTCCATATAAAGGCCAAATTATGAATTATCTTGAAAATTTAGAAATACAAAAAAACCTGAATTCTAATAATAATTTATTAAATAATATATTGTTTCAAAATTCCTCGCCATTGCTCTCCATTTTTCCTTTGTTTTCAAACTCCGTTCCTTGACTAACCCCTTCCCCTTACTTTCCCCTCTCCTTATTTATAGAACAATTTTATATTTTATATTTTAGTTATTATACAGACCTGAATGATGGAAGTTTAACTTCTGAAACATGTAGTCTATAATAAAACTCTAGTGGTAAAAAACAAAGTGTTTTCTTTAATCATTACTAAAAAAGTAATTAAAAAAAATTGTAATATTTACTTGAATTGTTGCATAGATAAATGAGTTTATAGTTAGTTGCAGGTAGATGTACAGATAGGAAGACAAGACTTGCTTGGTCGGAATGTTACATGAGTTGGGAGGAGCTGTTTTTGATTTATTAATTATTTATTTACCAATTTATTACAATTCTAGCATCTGGCAACTGGAAACGCAGTCTCCATCTTTGATTAATTACAACCTGCCGTTTTTGTATTAATTTTCTTGCTTTTTACTCATAATTTAAACTGGTATAATTTAAATTTTACCTGGTAAACACCACTATTGCTTAAAATCTAATGTGACACATATTTCGATGCATTCTGCATCAATTCAAGTTGTACAAAATAGAGCTATTAGAAATATAAATCACTCATGTAAAAGACATTTATTTGAGCACCAACATATTCCCTTTTGATATTTTACCAACATATCGCTCACTCCTTTCAAGAACGTCATAAATAAAAAATCGACAATTTTCAGTTGTGCATGTTTTCGGAAAGCCCAGAAAATGTACAATATCCCAGCAAAAGCGGCAAAATTTTAACTTAATATTTACCCGCTACAGGGCAGAAATGGTTGTTTTTGTATTTTGAAGAAAATGTATTGTTTGATTATTTTATTAAATGTACTAAATATTTTTCAAATGGAGAAAAAACCTTCAAGTTTTACCTTAAAAGATCTGTTACACAGTAAAAAGATCAATAAGTGGCTTGATATTCATTTTTAATACATTTCATTTTATTTTCAAACTTAAAAACGATCTGGAACGACCTGGAAAATCAAGTTTTTTGATTTATGACGTTCTTGAAAGGAGTGTGCGATATGAGGTTACAAATACAATGCTTCAAATATGTTTAAAACGACTCACAGTAACACCAAATCGATTTTTCATGTTTTTTTTAAAATCTCAATATATATAAAGAAGAATATGCAAGTCTGCGTATTTACGGGGCTTACGACCGTCATAGGCTTGTTTAAGTGATCACTTACACACGTGTAACATGCACCAATTCTACCCACGATTGACATCCACAGTACTCAAATCCTTGGAAATTCTATATATACGAGTATGATGCAATTTCGAAACATTGTATTTAGATCACTAGAATTTCACTAGATACATCTATTGGTGATATGAAAGAAGCTTTTTATTGAGCAGAATATTTCATAATATTATTTATTTATTTATTTTATTTTATTTATTCGGGAATTGTACAGCTTACATATAAAAAAATATATAGTAAACGATAGTTACATTAACAATTATAAACATTACATTACATTAACAAAACATAGTTACGTTTAAAAAAATCCAATTAAACAATTCCACATTTATGTTATAAAACTATTAAAAAACATTCAGAGATTAAACAAAAAAACAAAAAAGGGTATTTTATAAAATAATAGATTTAGCAGCAAGGAGAAGGAAAGGAGAGGAATTAATAAGGGTGGTTAAAGGATTTTTTTTTTAGGTAAGAAGTTTAAAAATACATTTATACATATACGTACATACATTTACATACGCATACATACACACATACATACATATATGTATATATCCTTACATATACACATATACATACATATACATGTACATTATATATATATATACAGAAAAAATTGTCATGCACCGTTCACCCCCCCCCCCCATAACATAACTAGGTTATTTATTGGTAAAGAGTAAACCGAGTATGAGAACTTTCTACTAACCTCTTTTTTATTATAGCTATGCTATTTTTAAAATATTGTAGTCAATCGGTTGCATGTATTTTTTTACGTAATATCCTTATGATTACGTAAAAAAATAAAAAAAAGCTACTGTAGACATCTTACAGGGTGGTTTATAAGGGTGCATTATTTTGTTAGTTTAAACACGCGACGTTAATTAGACATCCCTTATCATGTCTGTCAAAATAGTACAATCGTGTTTAAGTCAAAAACTTTATAAAATAAAAGAAATGCAGAATAATATCTCTGCTGACGTTTTTTTTTAATTTTTCTTTTATTTAAATATTTTTTTTACAAAATACATTTTAAAATATACAAAATAGTTGATAATAGTTTCTACCTCTCTTATAAAGTTTATAGATACTTGTGTTTAGAAAGGGATTTCGTTTTACAATTATAATTTTTTTATAAACAAATTAAATTAAAAATAAATAAAAATATTTCTCGGTTGGGGTAAATTTATCTGTTTTTTTTTAAAATTTAGTTTTAATTGTTTGAGAATTTTTTATAGATTTATATTTTCAGGAAGTTTATTAAAAGCTTTTTTTCTCACGTACGTATAATGATTTAACGCTGCTGTTAAATATTTTAAGGTCTCAACATAGATGAAGAATAATATGCATGTTTGCGCATTTACAGGGCTTACTACTTATCATAAGCTGGTTAACATTCCAAATTCTATACATGATATTGAAAACCGCATTACTCAAATTTCGGATATTGAATTTAGCACACCAGCCTATATTTGCAAACATTTCTCGCCTCTTTCACATTCATACGTCTCCTCGTACATACCCGCCGATAATTATGATTCCTGACCCGGCCGCTTTTAAGTACTTGATATACCTGGTGGTGCCCAGTTTTTTTCGGACTTCCGCTGCTTCTTTACGTTTTTCTCATATTTTGACACATAGTTCAAACTACGTTTGACTCATATTTTTTTAACCTTTCTTTCCTCACTCATACATTCCACATGTCCAAACGTTCAAAATGACTAAAAGTTTTTTTTTAAACTTATCATAGACCTCATTAAACGTATGTGAGATTCTTCCCTAATTATTATGCATGAAAATATGATTATCAAATGAGTGAATGTGGAAGAGGCGAAGATACTCGTACACTAAAAACATTCCTGTTATTTTTTTAACATCTCCACATATATGAAGAAGAATATGGAAGTCTGGGCATTTACGGGGCTTACGACCGTCATAGTTTATCTATATTGAGATGTTAACAGAATATATGAAAAATAAATCCTATAATTAGACATGATCCAGATTTGTGAACAAGTATTTGGACATGGTAATGTAATGGTCAGCGTGTTTAGCTACCGTGCTGGAGGTCCCGGGTTCGATTCCCAGGGGGGGTGAAAATAAATATTAGTGATTTTACATTGTAATATTTTTTTAATATTACTCTGGACTGGTTCCTGATGCGCAAGAGTGATCACCTTGCCTTCATGTAAGTAATGATCAAGATAACACTGCGTCAATTCGATGCAGTGCCCTATGCACCATTGGGTGTGGATAAGGGTTATAAGTAAGTAAGTATTTGGACACACTCAAAATGTTGAAAAAACATTCCCTATCAGAGATAACTAGATTTAATATATATATTATTAGATTAAAACCAATATTTTTAGCTTTTCCACTTTTTTATTTGACCAGTGACCGGGTTTCGTCGTTACCGACATCATCAGACTGGTGTCTGACTGGTGTCTGACTTACCGACATCATCAGACTGGTGTCATCAGACTGATGTCGGTAACGACGAAACCCGGTCGCTGGTCAAATAAAAATAAAGTAGAAAAGCTAAAAGTATTGGTTTTAATCTAATAGTATATTAAAAATGCAATTAAATCACGAAGTGTCAGTGGATAATATAAATCTATAACAAGATTTTTTTAATCATTATTTTTGACATCTCAACATAGATGAAGAAGAATATGGAATTCTGGGCATTCACGGGGATTACGACCGTCATATGAGAACAATTATTTGGACACACTCAAAATGTTGTAAAATAATATTATTTTTAGTTCAGATGTCCGCCTCCGTAGTGTAATGGTCAGCACGCTCGGCTACCGTTCTGGAGGTCCCGGGTTCGATTCCCAAGCGGGGTAAAAATAAATATAAGTAATTTTTCACTGTAATATTTATTCAATATTACCATGGACTGGTACCTGAAGTGGAGGGCTGATCACCTTTCCTTCATGTGTAAAACGATCATGATAACACTGCGTTTATAAGACACAGTGCCCTATGCACCATTGGGGTGCGGATAAGGGTTTTATTATTATATTAGTTCAGATGTCAAAAGTAGATAAGTATCTACAACATTTTGAGTGTGTCCAAATACTTGTTCATAAAATCTGGATTATCTCCAATTACAGGAGTTATTTTCATATTATTTTTTGACATCTCATCAAAGATGAAGAAGAATATGGAAGTCTGGGCATTGACGGTCGTCAGCCCCGTAAATGCCCAGACTTCCATATTATTCTTCATCTTTGAAGAGATGTCAAAAAATAATAGATAAGTATCATTAATATCGTCTAAATGAAATAATAGATAAGTATCATTAATATCGTCTAAATGAAATAATAGATAAGTATCATTAATATCGTCTAAATGAAATAATAGATAAGTATCATTAATATCGTCTAAATGAAATGATGGATAAGTATCATTAATATCGTCTAAATGAAATAATAGATAAGTATCATTAATATCGTCTAAATGAAATAATAGATAAGTATCATTAATATCGTCTAAATGAAATGATGGATAAGTATCATTAATATCGTCTAAATGAAATAATAGATAAGTATCATTAATATCGTCTAAATGAAATAATAGATAAGTATCATTAATATCGTCTAAATGAAATAATAGATAAGTATCATTAATATCGTCTAAATGAAATAATAGATAAGTATCATTAATATCGTCTAAATGAAATGATGGATAAGTATCATTAATATCGTCTAAATGAAATAATAGATAAGTATCATTAATATCGTCTAAATGAAATAATAGATAAGTATCATTAATATCGTCTAAATGAAATAATAGATAAGTATCATTAATATCGTCTAAATGAAATAATAGATAAGTATCATTAATATCGTCTAAATGAAATGATGGATAAGTATCATTAATATCGTCTAAATGAAATAATAGATAAGTATCATTAATATCGTCTAAATGAAATAATAGATAAGTATCATTAATATCGTCTAAATGAAATAATAGATAAGTATCATTAATATCGTCTAAATGAAATAATAGATAAGTATCATTAATATCGTCTAAATGAAATAATAGATAAGTATCATTAATATCGTCTAAATGAAATAATAGATAAGTATCATTAATATCGTCTAAATGAAATAATAGATAAGTATCATTAATATCGTCTAAATGAAATAATAGATAAGTATCATTAATATCGTCTAAATGAAATAATAGATAAGTATCATTAATATCGTCTAAATGAAATAATAGATAAGTATCATTAATATCGTCTAAATGAAATGATCCCAAAATGTGTTACAATTCCCACCCTTTGTGTGATGACCACGAAACCTCCATTTAACGACCCCCCATTTTCTTTAATTTAATTTGGGGTGTTGTGCCGTGCTTCGCGTCCACCAAACAGGAATCACTCAACAGGGGATGAATGATCATAGATAAACGTGATGACCCATTATGTCCATTTGTTATCTACACAATGTACGAGACATTCCTCGGACAGTGAATTCTTAATGAGAAAAAAAACCTTTTTTACTTTGAAATTCATTTTAAATTGACATATCGCTCACTCCTTTCAAGATCAAGAACGTCATGAATCGAAAATCGTCAATTTTCAGTTGTGCATGTTTTCAAAATGCCCAGAAAATGTACTATATCCCAGAAATAGAGGCATATTTTTAACTTAATATTTACCCGCTACAGTGTAGAAAATGTTGTTTTTACATTTTGAAGAAAGGGTATTGTTTAATTCTTTTTTTAAATATACTAAATATTTTTAAAATGGGGAAAAAACATTCAGGTTTTACCTAAAAAGATCTGTTGCACAGTAAAAAATTCAATAAGTGGCTTGATATTTATTTTTAATACATTGTATTATATTTTTAAACTTTAAAAACGTTCTCCTGAAAAATCAAGTTTTTATTTTATTTATGACGTTCTTGAAAGGAGTGAGCGATATTTTTACAACGCTTTCTCTATGCGATATACAAAGATGGTCTTGTAAACGCAAATATTTATATATTTTTAATTACCTAACGTCCAAGTGACTCCGAAATTTAGCTACGGCTTATGCAACACCACTTATCATGACATACTGATAATTTAGATATTTGGTTTGTCGGATTATTTTGATACGATTATTTTGCGTATAAATATCAAACAATTCGACAAAACTACTGACAATATAAAAATCATTCAACTTCCAAAATTTGAGAAGTGATTGATTGATTTGTCAATGGTGAATGTTACACGTATATAAAGTAATTACTTAAACTAGCCAATGATAAGTCATAAACTATGTAAATGCCCAGACTTCCATACTCTCCTTCATCTTAGTTGAAATGTTAAAATTTAATATTATTATTATTTAATTATTTTGTCCGGGTCCGTAGTGTAATCATAGTCAGCACGCTCTGCTACCGTTCTGGAGGTACCGGGATCGATTCCTAGGGGGGGTCAAAAAAATAAAAGTGATTTTTTCACTCGATTATTTATTCAATACTACCCTGGACTGGTACCTGAAGCGGAGGGCTGATCACATTTTCTACATGTGTTAACTATCAAGATAACACTGATTTTGTATGATGCAGTGCCCTATGCACCATTTTGGTGTGGATAAGGGTTAGAGAGAGAGATTATTTAATTTTTTTATTTATTTAGAAATTCAACAGAACATTAACATAAATATGTATACAATAATGAGTAACAAATAAAACAGGTAATTGTAACATTCCAATTACAAAGTTTCACAAACGTTAAATGAGTTTTTTTTTTTGTAAAGCCTCAATGCGGTCCTGTGGGCGTTTAGACAAGGGTCCTGTCGATAGGTAGGAGTGGCTAGAACACCTGCAGTCTCCCAAGATCTGTCAACATGACACGACACGTGGGATATGACACGTGCGAATTACTGCGCAGAGCCATACTACTCCATGTCCCATGTTACATGACCCCAAATCGTTCACACGTCTTGTCAACTGCAAATTCATATGTACTTTCCGTATATCGCTCACTCTCAAAAACGTCATATTTCAAAAATCGACAATTTTTAGTTGTGCATGTTTTTGGAATGCCCAGAAAATGTGCTTTTTAACCATATCCGCACACAATGGTGCATCGGGCACTGGATCGTATTGACGCGATATTATCTTGTTCGAAACTTACATGAACGCAGAGTAAAAATAAATAAATAATATTAGGTGCAAAAATGTTGAAATTTAATTTGAAAATTTCACTGAGAGAATTAATTTGTAAACATTATTTCATCCTTAAGAATGTTGTAATTTTAATTATTCTGAATGAATAGATTGAAATTAGGTACCTACTTTCGTTTCTACTCTTTCTTTCTACTCCATATATGAAACGTCACCGCTCTTATCACTTATAGTGTGTATAGCCATTGACACCCTCCCAACTATGAGTACAACCTTTAACCTTCATCCTAGACACCTTGACACCCATGGTGTAAAGTGATTGATAGAGAAAACTCAGCCATATCGATATATGTAGATAGACATACATAGATGTTTTAAAAGTCCTGGTAAAACCCTAATTTATGGAAGCAATGCATGGAGTTGACAAATCGCTCACTCCTTTCAACAACGTCATAAATCAAAAATCGTAAATTTTTTAGTTGTGCATGTTTTCGGAATGCCCAAAAAATGTACTATTTCCCAGCAAAAGCGGCATATTTTAAACTTAATATTTACCCGCTACAGGGCAGAAAGTGTTGTAATTGCATTTTGAAGAAAAGGTATTGTTTAATATTTTTATTAAATACACTAAATATTTTTTCAAATGGAGAACAAACATTCAGGTTTTATCTTAAAGGTATGTTGCATAGTAAAAAGTTCAATAAGTGGCTTGATATTTATTTTTAATACATTTTATTATATTCTTAAACTTTAAAAACAATCTCCCGCAAATCAAGTTTTTTTTATTTATATATGACGTTGTTGAAAGGAGTGAGCGATATGTACGAGTGTAAAATTTTCAAAACATGGTGTAATGTGGATGTTTGATAATGAATAGTAACACAATTATATTAATGTATGTATTATTAGATTAAAACCAATATTTTTAGCTTTTCCACTTTTTTATTTGACCAGCGACCGGGTTTCGTCGTTACCGACATCATCAGACTGGTGGGAGGCTATACATATTGTTATGTTATATATAAAACAAGGCAGGAGTTGATAACCATGATGATGATGATGATGTCGGTAACGACGAAACCCGGTCGCTGGTCAAATAAAAAAGTGGAAAAGCTAAAAATATTGGTTTTAATCTAATGATATATTAAAAATGCAATTCCATCACGAAGTGTCAGTGGATGATATGAATCTACAATTATATTATTTATTGATTTGGCATTAACTTTGTGGAATTGGAATTAATTATTCTGTTACAAATAAAGGTCAAGCCATGAATAATTTAGAAAATTAAGAAATACATAATAATTTAAATTCAGAAAAAACAATAATTAATAATATACTGTTTCAAAATACGTCACCATTATTATCAATGTTTCGTTTTACAAAAAATGTTGTTCCTTAACCCCCCTCCCTGCATTTATTAACCTATATATACACCTAAATATATTTTTATTCGTTAGTTTTAATTTGTACCAGAAGATGAAAACAACTGTCGTTTTCGAAGCTAGTCGTAAATAAAAATAAAACTCGATAAAGTGGTTTATTCAAGTGTTTAATTTTAATAAAATAATTGTAACACAAGTGAAAGTTTTTTGATATATGACGTTGTTGAAAGGAGTGAGCGAAATGAGGGATGACAATATACTGAGTGCAGTCGAAATACGTTGTCTCCGACGAATTTAGTAGTAGGATTTGAGATCATTGAGTAAATACAAATTTCAAGAATAAGTGGATGCTTAGTAATGCGCAGAGTGGTGAACGTTAAACATGTGTATAAAGTGATCGCTTGAGCCAGCCAAATACCAAATTGTTAGCCCTAGGATGCTCAGTCTTCCATACACAGGTTTCATATCAAGTTGAGGCACTTTAAAAAATATAATCTGAGCCCGCCATCCACCCGCAGCAGTTATAGAGTCCTGAGGGACTCTCTGTCAGCCGCACATAGAGGAAAATCTTCAAAATATTTCTGAAGAAATAAATAATGGTCTATTCAATTAATGAGGGGGGAGGAGGATGTACGGACAGAGGCCGACACTTCGTCCCCACCCCTCGGGATCCCCTCATTACCTCTTATACTTATAACAAAATAAAACAATAAGAAAAAAACAAAAAATAACAACGTTTGCAAAAAAAATACAATTTAAGACGAACGCAAACAATACTTTAAGACTAAAGTAATAGAGAACTAGTAACTAATATAAAAAAAAACACTGTTATTTAAATAAAGAAGGACTTCCTGGGTGAACAAAGGCAGAGGATCCAAATACCACCCCCGTAAGGGGAGGACAAAAAACAAAAGAACTTTTAAAAAGTTAAATAAATATATTTTCATCTCATTATATCGTTCTTTCGTGGTAGAGGAAATAAAAACACATTTAACGACGTTTTGCGATCTCGCCAAATAAATAAGAGGGTGTGAGATTGAATTCCGTTTTATTTAGTTTTTATGTGAATACAAAACACCATCAACGGAATCGAGGCTGTCCATCTATCATGTTATTTCTTTTCTCTGCGGTGTAATGACCTATTTTACTATCGGACGTCAGTTTAGTGGGAAAATGCTCCCAGGAGGGCAGAACGTGTGACGAGGTCACAATAAATCATTCATGGAGGAGAAAGATTATTTTTGTACGTAGAAAAATAGTTGATTACTTAAAAATGGTTGTTACTTTTAAATATATTCTTTTTCCAAACCTAATCCATGCCCAATGGTGCATAGGGCACTGAATCGCATCGTGTTATCTTGGTCGTTAATTATTTGTGAGAGTGGAAAATCAATTTTGACCTTCGGGTAGAAAATAGGGAAGTATGTATCTCCTTTATATTCTGCCCTCCTGGTAACTATAAAATCTTAGATTTCAGTTCTAACTCAATTTCTTACGAAAATGAATATATTTATTGAATTTTTATACCATCTCAACATAGATGAAGAAGAATATAGACGTCTGAGTATACACAGGGCTTACGACCTGTCGTAAGCTGGTTAGGTGATCTCTTTACACACGTGCAACTTTCATCATTCTACTCATGATTGATACTCATGTTCATTCTTTCATATTCTTCTTCAACTACGTTAAATGTCATAAAATGGAAAAATAACTCTCAAATGGAGATAACTTGTAAAAAAAATATTTCTGATTATAGCTTGAATTAAATATTTATCATTAAAATATAACATGATTTTAAAAATAAATAAGTAATAAAATAAACCTCAAACTTTGATTTTCAGCCACATTTATTTTTGGAACTTTCTTCCAACCGGTTTCGACAAGAATATTGCCATCTTCAGGAATGGATACGTACTTTATATGTATGTAATCACACTTTCAGGGATGGTCATATCTCCCTGAAGATGACAAGGTGCTTGTCGAAACCGCTTGGAGAAAAGTACCAAAAATAAAGCTTTAAAAAAAAGTTTGAGATTTACGTATTTTTTTAAGTTTTAATTTGTAGAACTCCATAATTATATGTTAAATGTTAAAATCAATCACAGTTTTTTTTGTCTAGTAAATTGTATTTTATTGTTCAGAATACTAAAAATTATATTTGTGACAAATATTTTATAACGAATTTTATTGACATTCGTTTGAAAATGCCATAATAAGGCGAAACAATCGTAATAAATATAATTTTTATATGTTTTGAACAATAAAATCAGTGTTTCATTTTAACAATTATAATAAAACCCTTATCCGCACCCCAATGGTGCATAGGGCACTGCTTCATATAAACGCAGTGTTATCTTGATCGTTTACACATGAAGGAAAGGTGATCAGCCCTCCGCTTCAGGTACCAGTCCAGGGTAATATTGAATAAATATTATAGTGAAAAAAAACACTTATATTTATTTGACCCCCCCCCGGGAATCGAACCCGGGACCTCCAGAATGGTAGCCGAGCGTGCTGACCATTACACTACGGAGGCGGACATTTTAACATTTAATATTTAAAAATGTTCAATCAATGTGATAATAAAATCATAGTATGGAAGTCAATCTTTGCTAGATTGGTGAATTTCACAAATTGGATAATGTGGTCAATCAAATCAGCCATTTATATTCACTAGCTATGTAAGTAGTCTAACTTTCATATACCCATCTCGATGATTTCTTCATACGAGTATACTATATGTTGAAGATATCAATAAAATAATAAATTTACTGCATTCTTTTGGGAAAATCGAATAGTTTTTTAGTATTATTTTCATACCGCAAATGTCAGCATATTTCCACAGCCCCTTGTAGAGAGTACACAATGAAACTCCCACCCCAACTGCGCTCCCCAACGAATTAGAAATACTACAATTAAGGCCGGAATCATCAATTTCCATAATTTATTAGTTTTATTGGCCGCAATTGTCGGCGGAAAAAAATTGGTGAACGAGTAGGACACAATGGAAGGCCAATTTTACACTTGCTACAGTGTATTGAATCGCTGAATCCATTCATCGCGAAGGGTGTTTTTAACAGACTTGAAATAAGGGTTGCCATGCTAAAAAGGATTTAGCTTGTTTTGAATTCTCGGAGCGTGAATAATTTTTAATATTTGCTGTATAAACATAACAACCCTTTGTAGATATCTTTTTTTTTTAAACCCTTATCCGCACCCCAATGGTGCATAGGGCACTGTGTCATATTAACGCAGTGTTATCTTGATCGTTTACACATGAAGGAAAGGTGATCAGCCCTCCGCTTCAGGTACCAGTCCAGGGTAGTATTGAATAAATATTACAGTGAAAAATCACTTATATTTATTTTACCCCCCTTGGGAATCGAACCCGGGACCTCTAGAACGGTAGCCGAGCGTGCTGACCATTACACTACGGAGGCGGACTAGATATCTTTGGTAGTTTTAATTTGATATATAACACTGTTCAGATTTCATGAGTTTTTTCTAACAATATTTTGAGTGTGTCTATATACGTACTGATTATTTTTAATAAAATTAAACACTTGTTATAAACCACTTTATGAGATTTTTATTTTATTATACATAACTAGTTTAGTCCGCCTCCGTAGTGTAATGGTCAGCACGCTCGGCTACCGTTCTGGAGGTCCTGGGTTCGATTCCCAGGGGGGGTAAAATAAATATAAGTGATTTTTTCACTATAATATTTATTATTTTTTGACATTTCATCAAAGATGAAGAAGAATATGGAAGTCTGGGCATTTACGGGGCTTACGACCGTCATAGGCTGGTTTAAGTGATCACTTTACACACGTGTAACATTCACCAATTCTACCCATTATTGACAACCACACTACTCAAATTCTTGGAAGTTCTATATATATGAACCAATTTAGAAACTTTGTTCTTGAATCACTTGAATCTTCTTCATCTTTGATGAAATGTCAAAAAATAATATGAAAATAACTCCTGTAATTGGAGATAATCCAGATTTTGTGAACAAGTATTTGGACACACTCAAAATGTTGTAAATAATATTTATTTAATATTACCCTGGACTGGTTGGTACCTGAAGCGGAGGGCTGATCACCTTTCCCTCATGTGTAAGCGATCAAGATAACACTGCATTTATATGAAGCAGTGCCCTATGCACCATTTGGTGCGGATAAGGGTTTTTATTATTTATTTTATTAACTAGTTTAAAAAACAACAGATTTTTTTCACCTACAGGTGAAAAGTAAAGATACAAGGTTTATCTAAAGGTAAGTACAGGTGAAGTTATTATAAGTGCTTAGTTTAAAAAAAATCGACATGCCATTTCACAAAGTGAATGCCGAATAAATAAATAATATGTCCAAATAATTGTTCACAAATCTGGATTTTATCCATTTAGGAGTAATTTTTACATCATAGATGAAGAAGAATATGGAAGTATGGGTATTTAAAGGGCGTAGTCAATCATGATTTTAATGGTGAATGTTGAACGTGTGTAAAGTGATCACTTAACTAGCTTACGCCAGGTCGTAAGCCCTGTGTATACCAAGACGTCTATATTCTTCTTTATCTATGTTGAGATGTAAAAATGATGAAATAAACATTTTCATATTCAAAAGACCTTGAGTTGGAACTGAAATCTAAGACTTTATAGTTACCAGGAGGGCAAAATATAAAGGAGATACATACTTACCTATTTTCTACCCGAAGGTCAAAATTGATTTTCCACTCTTACAAATAATTAACGACCGAGATAACACGATGCGATTCAGTACCCTATGCACCATAGGGGATGGATTAGGTTTGGAAAAAGAATATATTTGAAACACAAAATAAACTGAAATATACCCCTACATTCAACCCTTAACACTTTCGACACTTTTGTCGGATGTAAGTGGTTCTTCAACTTATAAGTTGATAAAATATCAAACTTCATCATTCATTTACAAACGGAAGTATCCCCTTTTTGTGGTTGACTGTGCTAGGATTGTGAAACGCAAGTCATTTTTAATTTAAATTTTACTTGGTAAATACCACTATGTATTTCTTAAAATCCATTGGGAGATGTATTTCGATGCATTGCACATCAATCAAACACCGTATTTGTAGATTAGCATAAATTTTATATTGTTCTTATTGGGACGTTCAAGGATGAAGAGAAGGAGGAAGCTGTTTCTTAATTTTAAAAGTAGGAAAAGGAGAGACTTTAGTTACTCATGCAAGGCTGAGATAAGCATTATCCATAGAATAAGGACAGGAGTTGTTGAGATAGTTTGGACATGTCGCTTACAACTTTCAACAACGTCAAATATCAAAAATCATAATTTTTCAGTAGTGCATGTTTTCGGATTGCCCAGAAAATGTACTATATCCCAGCAAAAGCGGCATATTTTTAACGTAATATTTACCCGCCACAGGGCAGGAAGTGTTGTTTTTGCATTTTGAAGAAAAGGTATTGTTTAATTTTTTTTAAATATCCTAAATATTTTTCAAATGAAGAAAAAACATTCAGGTTGTATCTAAAAAGATCTGTTGCGCAATAAAAAGTAAATAAATGGCTTGATATTTATTTTTAATACATTTTATTATATTTTTAAACTTTAAAAACGATCTCCCGAAAACTCAAGTTTTTTGATATGTGACGTTGTTGACAGGAGTGAGCGATGTGGAACGAATGGATAAGGAAAGAACGGTTAAACAAATGAGGTTAATGTATTTGGAAATAGGGCTTTCCTAATGTTCCTTTAATTTGTTCATTATTACGTGACCTATTAATATTAAACCCACAGAATCTTACTCTTACTGTACTAAGATAGGCGCCGTGGCACATTTGGGTAGACGCTTGAATGCAAAAACTGGCGTCGCGGGCTCGATTCCCACCAATTTTTAAAGTAAATCGAAGAAAGATTTGTTTTCAATTGGTCTGGGTATTTGTGATGTATTTTCACATATACCTTCCCTGTCGTTACTATCCTACCTGCAGACAAGACTCGAACAGAGACTTTAAATAAGCTAAAATTTAAAAAAAATAAAAACATTTAACATATTATGTTTAATGCGAAATGTGAGCTTACTGAACTGAGCACAAGCAATCAAAATTTGGAGCAATTGTGTTATTTTCATAAAACTAGACATAATAAATAAATAAAAAAAAATTAAAAAATAAAAAAAATATATAAAACTAGACATGATTCCGGTCAATATATATCGGGCACACATGACATGACGAGTTTAAATTACCATTTATAACACCCGCAAACGTGTTGAAAATTGGCTGTGTAACGAATAATGGAAACAAAGAGTCGCTTTTGTCACCTATGGCGGACACAATGGCGTTTCGAGGGTGCGCGACCCTCTTCAGGCCCCACTTTCCGCTCTGCAGAATACCATATTTATGATCTCAGTCAGAATATAATACAGGAAGGCCACCTGTCACTAACGCCACACAATACTACATGTTTTCCTATTAGTGTCGTGACATTGATTATGTGCTACTATTAGCATTCATAGTCCACCTCCGTAGTGTAATGGTTGTGGTCCTCTGGTTAGTGTAGCGGACTCTCAAGTCGGAGTTTCTCGGTTCGAACCCTTCTACCGCAATTTGATACATATTTCTAATAATGAGCTGCTTTGACTCACAGAAATAGTATGAAATTGAAATATTTGTAAATAAACAATGGTTAACATGCGCAGCTACCGTACTGGTCCCAGATTCGATTCCTAGACGGAGTTCAAATAAATATGTGAATTTTCACCATAATATTTATTTAATATTCCCCTGGGCTGGTCCCTGAAGAGCAGGGGCGATCACCTTTCCTTTGTGTGTTTACGATCAAGATAACACTGCTTTTATATGACGCAGTGCCCTATGCACCATTGGGGTGCGGATAAGGGTTTGATGATGATGATGGTAATATAACATTCTCCTTATCATTCATCGTTCACTTTGTGTAATACCATGTATTACACAAAGTGGTATTACACAAAGTAACCATGAATGATAAAGACAGTGTTATTATTATATTACTTTGGATAACTTTATATAATTACCCACCATTAAAAAAAGAAAGGAGATGTCATTTAGTAATGCGAGGAATTAAATAATGAAATAAAACAGCAATATAATATATGGAAATATGTTTTTTTAATACTTCATATCAATTCATGTACAGTATGTAATAATGAATGCTATATCGATCTAACAGATACTTAATTTTTACCAATCACAATTCTGACATATGATACCCAGGATGATTAAATAATTACAATACACTGTGAAGCTATATTTTTTTCCAATG
Source organism: Brachycentrus maculatus (assembly GCF_059751285.1). NCBI lineage: Eukaryota > Metazoa > Arthropoda > Insecta > Trichoptera > Brachycentridae > Brachycentrus > Brachycentrus maculatus. The sequence continues at coordinate 1,026,239 of NW_028281036.1, read as the reverse complement.
AAACTCGGCAAGGGACATCGTAGAGTGTTATTTTCATAGATATTAGTTTCACCATAAAATCTTTACATAATAATGATGAAATTAGAATTTTAATCACCATTAACCCTAGATAACCCAACTATATTTGTACATACAATGCCATTTGTGGATCGTACAATATTGACATATCGTAGTCGAACAGGAGAAAGTGACCAACTGACAAAACGTAAAATTTACAACCTTTTTGAGTGTGTCCAAATACTTGTTCATTTTTTTTCTTTTTCATGTGTGTGATTATAATCCAGGATTCGGACCTCACATACTAATTTAAGAGTTTCTGCTTAATAAAAAGCTTCTTTACATCTCACCAATAGATGTCTCTAGTGAAGTTCTAGTGATTCAAGAACAAGGTTTCTAAATTGGTTCATATATATATAGAATTTCCAAGAATTTGAGTAGTGTGGTTGTCAATAATGGGTAGAAAATTGGTGAATGTTACACGTGTGTAAAGTGATCACTTAAACCAGACTATGACGGCCGTCAGCCCCGTAAATGCCCAGACTTCCATATTCTTCTTCATCTTTGACGAGATGTCAAAAAATAATATGAAAACGTAAGATGTTCAGGAGGGCCATTCAAATCACTTTTGCTTGGCAATAAAATAAACATCGATGCAGTTAGTCATTTTTAACAGGTCAATATATTATACTTCCAAGTTTAAAATCCTTTGGGATTTTTCAGGGCAATATTAAGCTAGTAAGATATTAAATAGTAAATGATTACGTTTTTGTCAAAAATGCACTTGGTCACTTTCTCCCGTATGACTGCGATATATGTAATAGCTGTGCGGAATAGGGATACATTTTTTAATGTCTCTTGATTCCTAATAAATCAGACTTAAGTGCCATGTAACCGGTTCCTATTTTTAATAAATACTTTCGATTAAGTTTCACGTTTTAATTGCGTAGTCCGCCAGACGAATGTTTAGTTATTAAGGGTTAATGTGCGAAATAATAAATTGAATTTCCATCAAATGTTCACCTTTTCCAAGTAAGTAGGTACTGCAAATATTAATTTCAAATATTTTTTTATTGCATATTATAGCCGTATCTAAGTGAGGCGATGCATCTATTGTTTATATACGAAAGAAGATGTATGTCTGAGCATTCCAGGGCTTACGACCTGGCATTTGGCTGGCTAAAATTATTACTTTATACACTAGTATGTAACGTTCGCCATTCTGCCTATTATATAACATCCATATTGCAATTTTTTTTAAAGATGTTTATTTGCACTGTTGTTTGATTTCTTTCGTAAGTTAGTTAGTATTTTGGCTACCAGTGCTGCAGTGGGAATTCGTGAAGTTATGAGAATTGGTGAGATTGATTCAGAATTAGTTCACATATGTTTTTTAGGAATGAGAGTCTGAAATATATACATATACCTACAAATATTTGTATTTTTGTACGAAAGAAGATGGAGTCTGAGTTTGAGCATTCCAGATTTTAGTTCTTTGTACGACACAGTACATAATTATTAGTATAATCATGAATATATTAAGATCTTATGGTAAAAGAAATATGTATGAAAATTCTACACGAAGAAATTTCTACCACCTCAGTCCGTCTGCGACCCGGGTAAGATATATTATAGTACAATGGGAAATTACGATTTTTACATGATTTTTAGAAAAATCTATTTGGTACATACATATGTATACAACGGATATTAAAATAAATATATAAAGCGCTGCGTCCAAAAAAATCGTATAATGTACTTATATATTTCAATATTCTGATCGTATAAACATAAGATCAATGTTAAAACATTTGTTTACAGTTGACCTGATGATGGAACGATTATTCTGAAACCGGTAGTCATGAAGCAATATTTTTAAGTGGTGATTTACACAAAATGAAAAACAAAACATTTTGAGGATTTTGGAGGACCAGTAGTAATCCAACAAAAAACAGAATTATAGAATTTCAGAATTTTTGAAAACCACTTTTTTAAACAAGTGACCATTAACACAATGTGAAAAAATACTCAATCACTGTTTAGTAAAGAATAAAACACTTGTATAAGACCACTTTTGAGTTCATTAATGTAAACACGACTAGTTTCGAGAACTAGAGATACTTTCACCAACATACTGTACCACCAACATCAAAATAACGTTACATAATGTGACTAATTAAAATCAGTTTTTTTTTCATTTAATTTTTTTTTTTAATATTTTTTGTAAGTTTAGTTATATGGAAGCAGCGCTTTTTTAATTATTGCAAAAAAGTATTATTTTAGTATTAATGTAAATGTATATACCATATATATATATATATATATATATATATATATATATATATATATATATATATATATATATATATATATATATATATATATATATATATATATATATATATATATATATATATATGTATATGTATATGTATATGTATATGTATATATATATATATATATATATATATATATATATATATATATATATATATATATATATATATATATATATATATATGTTTTTATATATATATATATATATATATATATATATATATATATATATATATATGTTTTTATATATATATATATACATATATATATATATTAAATTATGTGAATAATTTTTTACTATTATTATTTTTAGTTATAAAGAGATTTTGATAAAAATGAATAGCGGATACGAGTTATGATGATAAATTTCTTAAAATCATGTATAAATATATAAAACATTAATTTATGTTAGAATTTTTCAAATATCCCGACGAAAGCTATGTACTTAGATGTAATATTTTTACTTATACGATGAATCAATTGAAAAGATACTTACCATTTATTTTTGTTATCATTTAAATATATTTCTTTTATAATTTATCTCTAATAGGACACATTTCAATGTTAATTTGTTAAGATTTCGCATAGTTTAAATATATTTTACAATTATTTATTTATAAATAACACCTTAAAACTAAACAATGATTTGAAGGAAGAAAGAAAAAAAAGATATTTAAAAAAACGTGATAAATTATAATGATACTACGTACAATACAGGTTTTTTATTTATTTAATAAAAATTCAAGTTTACTCGAATACCCACTACGACCCTGGATAACAGAGGCGAATTTATTCTATTAGAATTGTTATCTTTTAAAATATGTTTTTTAAAAAAAAGGAGACATTTTAGTTTTCAATTCATATATTGTTTACAATAACGAAAAATAGTTTTTATAGCGATTATTTTAAAAACATTTACACATTAATGATAAAAACAGGAAGTAAAGTAGACGCCTATAATTAAAAGTATTATTTACATTTTTTATGCTACAACATATAATTCTAGATTATTCACAAATACACTATTGATAAAAAAATAATACAATGTAAAGAAATTAGTTTTTCAAAACGTAAAAAAAATTGCACCAATAAAATTGATAATAAAAATCAAAGTCCAAAATATTAACAAAAAGTCGATTGAATTACGATGAGCACTAAAAAAATCACTGATTTTCACGAAAAAAGTCACGAAATCACGTCATAAAATAAATGTCCAAGCATTAAGCGCATACACAAAATGATTTTCACGGCAAAAAATCGTAAATAATGCAAAAAAATCTCAAAATAATGTTTGTTAACACAAAAAAAAACAAAATGTCACTTTTTCATTAAATATGGCGGCAAGCACTTAATTAAAGTAGTGTTTTTAAATTTCGAACATCGTTCATTTTTTTAAACTTTTTTTTCAATACGAATGAAAAACAAAAGAAATCAAAATCTATACATGAATCACAATATCTAACATACATAAATAATTTATATCTTTTTTACACTTTCTTAACCATAGATTGTTTTGAGATTATATAACACATAACACACATAACACCATTTTAAAAATTTATAAATATATATATATATATATATATATATATATATATATATATATATATATATATATATATATATATATATATATATATATATATATATATATATATATATATATATATATATATATATATATATATATATATATATATATATATATATTCACGATAAATACATATTTTACTTCTTATATCACATGCCTCTGTTTGGAATTTAATATCATAATCTGAGTTAGAACATTTTTTTAAAAATTCGCATTTTTTTGCATTTTCACTTCGATAAGTAACCAGCGTTCATGTAACAATTAATTTTTAGTTAAAATGTGATTTTTCCACTGTTGTATTTTCCAAACAAAATAATACCAAAATAAATTAACAAAATATGTGAAATAGCGGTATTACGCAAGTAATTTTTTAATAGTATTACGTTATTTTGGCATGTTTTATGATATAAGTAAAAACCACATGAAATAGTGGTATTTGCCAATTAAAAATTAAGTTAAATGAAGTCATTTTGGTATTTTTGACGTGATAAATAAAAACCACTAGAAAAAGTAATATTTACCAAACAAAATTTAAATAAAAACGAATATTACAATAAAGCGACTGCCAAATCAATGAATGAAATTGTAAGGATAGAGACCATTTATATTAAATTAAGAAAAATAAACAAAATTTTCCGAACATCAATTAAAAATATCGTTTTGCGAAGATTTTTTTTTGTTTCTGAATTTATCAACAGTCGAATCATTCACCAATCACTCAATGGCTTACCCTTTATGTTATAAACGGGACACACGTGACGTCACATGTTTATAAAGTCATTTTTAAAATGAATATTGGGTAGCACCGTGCTTTCTCTTTGTAGACTGCCTTCAGGCAAGAGACTGTCGTAGATAAACTAAAGGATTTTTTTCACCTGAAGCTAGGTACTGCGTAAAATATGATATATTGTCATTCATAAAACTCTACCAACGTGAGAAAGTATTAAAATTTTATGATTAGCCACAAAGTATTTAATGTCGGCATAGTACCAAGAGGAACATTCCCAGGTAGCAATTTTATATTCACGTGATTTTTATCATGTTAGAAAAAATTGGCATCATTCAGTATTTGAAAAACTAGATTTTTTTTTTATATTACCTAACGTCCAAGTGACTCTGAAATCTAGCTATGGCTTATGCAACACCGCTTATCATGACCCTACTCAGGCTTCAACTTTTTATGTTTCATAGCCTATTCCCACTCGTGAGTGGATTTACTCTTTATGTTTAAAGTTACTATAATTTCATGTAATTCATGAGTGAAAATTCTAGGCAAAAACAATTTTTAAATATTTTATTGTAACTTAATTATAATGTCTACCGGTTTCGAAGCTAATCGCTTCTTGATCAAGACTGACTGTCACAGATACACTGACTGTCAGTCTTGATAAAGAAGCTGTTAGCTTTGAAACCGGTAGACATTATAATTAAGTTATAATAAATTGTTTATAGTGATTTTAAAACAAAGTTACAATTCAATTATAAAATGTAGAATCACAAAGTTAGTGCTTCAAATATAAATTATAGATTTTCTTAGCTCAGATTTAAAGTAGAGGAGTTTCATTAATATCGTCTAAATGAAATGATCTCGAAATGTGTTACGATTCCCACCATTTGTTGAAAAACATGTTTCATTAGTTTTACTTCAAATTTGGCATGATTTAGTGTTTTAAATATGTAACTGAAAGTGGTGAAGTTTTTTTTAATTTTAATTTTTACTTGGTTAATGTCACTATTTCTTAAAATCTAATTTGACACGTGTTTTGATGTATACCGCATGATTTTCAAATACTGTATGTGCAGCTAGGTCTAAATTTTAGAGTTTGTATCTTTGGGACGTTAAAGAATGATTTTTTCTCATGTTAGATATTTTGTATTGATATCGCAACATAGATGTTCTTCTTTTTCTTTATATACGTGTGGCATTCACCATTCTACCGATAAATGACAACCACACTTCTCAAATTTTTAGGCTATATTTATTCTTAAGTTGAAAAGATATTCCATATGCTACTTCTTCGATAACATCTATGATTGAAATTCTGGTAGCTTTTTTTATTTTATTCTACCCAAGCATGGATCTTTCCATGGATCGGTGTGCGCACTTGAGCTTTTCCGCATATCTCTTTGTCAGAGCCATAGTATATTATTAGAATTAAAAAATATATTTTGAATTTCATTATATTAAATGATTGTAATAATTCGGTCAGGTACTGTTCACAGTACAGATAATTTACTAGTACATACGTACTTAGATTGCAAAAAGTCGTTAAATATTATAACTTGTACTCATTATATACGATTTTAATTTATAACTTATCGCAAAACAGCCTGTCGCTTGAAGAACGGTATGCTCAAGATGTACTATCTACAAAATATTCAGCGAATTTTTTTTTATTATATTGTATACATGTTTCAACAGAAACAGTCATTTTTATGAAAAAGGAATGGGAAATCAGGGTTTATTGTTTAATTTTTATATTATTTTATTTAAGTATTATAAACTAACTGTACATGACCATGTGTTTCTGTGGCTTAGTCTGGTTAAATGGAAAATAAATATGGTTTTAAAAAAATATATTTTTTCACTAAATATTCTAAAAAAATGTGCACGGACAACACGGCTGTCCAATTTTAAAACACAGTAAGGTACATTTTTTTGTAGTACGTTTTTTTTGCATTTTTGGACTAAGTAGAATCTACTTAGTCCAAAAATGCAAAAAAAAACATACTACAAAAAATTGTCCCTTACTGTGTTTTGAGTTTGGACAGCAAAACACGTGTGGCCATATGTTTTCCGTATTTTCTTTAATATAAGTTGATTATTATTGTTGTTTTTTTTGTTTCTCTCTCTATCTTTTATTCATTGTTTGTGCAATGTATTTTGTTTGTTAGAGCTAAAATCACTAGAAAACGTGGAAGCTAGTAAAATCAAATTTAAAAAAAAAATAGCGCTTACTGAATTGCATGTTTGCGAACACCCCCTTAATGTTTATGTTTGAGATTTCCTTATTCAATTGATAAATATTTCTGTGACAGACATCTAAGATAAAATATATCATTTTTCGTCGAGAAATTTCTTCAAGTTTATAATTTGTCGACGTTTTCACCGCAGTAATTGCATTATTTAATATTGAAATGAAAACTTTCTTCGTTACGCGAGCAGTTTACGTTTCACTAGTCATCACCAAAATTACATTCTAATTTTTGACATATTTTTTAGTCTATTCATTGAAGACGAGCAATCGTTATAAAAAATCACAAATATTTGTCACAGGTACCTTACCACGGGCCTACTTGAACTATGATGTGTTACTTCAGCCCAGTACAAAAAAGAAATGTCAGAAGGTACAAAATTTAAGTAAAATTTCATCAATTGATTTGGCAGTCATTTTGTGGTAATATCTATTCTGATCATGTCAAAAGTCTTCATAACCGGGAAACAAGTATATGTAACCAGTTTTATATGAATTTAAGGCGAGCTAGGAGTGTATGTCAGTATGCATGACAGACGAGTGTGGCGTTCTATCGTGTCTGTCTACCCCTCAAGAAAAACTTAGCGATGGTGTTAGTAATAACTTTTTTGTAATACAAAAATTAGAAAAACCTTTTATTTTCAGTTTCTATTCATTTTTAATTTAAGTTTTACTAACAACATTTTGAGTGTGTCTAAATACTAATAATATAAGAGTTTCTGCTTAGTAAAAAAGCTTCTTTACATCTCACCAATAGATGTCTCTAGTGAAGTTCTAGTGATTCAAGAACAAGGTTTCTAAATTGGTGCATATATATAGAACTTCCAAGAATTTGAGATTGTCAAAAAATAATAAGTTTTACTTTGTAAATACCACTATTTTTTAAAGTCAGTCTTCAATTTTTCATTCGGCTATTAAAAAAGTACGAATCATGTATTAAAATGTTCAAACGTCAGATTTGTAAGAAATAGTTTTATCGAATTAACGATGGTGAATTTACGTTTTTTTAAAACAGAGGCACGTTTATTAAAACAACACATTTAGTTAAACTCCGTAAGAATATATATTCAATCATCTTGAAATCTACCAATGATCTTGTCAAAATATCTTGTTTTCGTTTTTAAGTATCTTTTTCCATACTTAATTAATACAGACATCAAATCGAATCATGACCTCCGTATTGGGCCATCTGTAAAACAGACCAAATTTATTTAAAGCTTTGATTATTTTGCTTTTTAGAGACTGTGAAGAATGTTAAAAGTATTGCTGTTTGATATCCTACATTTCTTTATGGTATTGTATTTTAGCTGCTTTCATATTCGTCATATCTCTTCCTCACAATCCCATGTTGAGATGTTAGAAAGTGTATTCTATTTTGACCACTTTTATCTTCTTCATATTCCTATGTTGAGATGTCAAAAATGTATTGTATTTTGGCTGATTTCATTTTTTTCATATCTCTTCTTCATATTCCTATGTTGAGATGTCAAAAATGGATAATATTTTGACTGCTTTCATCTTCTTCACAATCCTATGTTGAGATGTCAAAAAAATTATTGTATTTTGGATGTTTGCATCAAGGCAGATTCGATCTGATCAAGGTCTGTCGTAATAGGTCATAGCGTTGCATTCAGTGATCCAAGCACAGCTGTTCTTGCATGAGGTGTAGCGCGGGGGGCCCTCCGAGGCTCCGCCCGCAGCCGGGGGCGGCATCATCACTCGACGCAGTCCCGCGGCTCGGCCTTCAGCTACCAGACCAGCCCCTCGTTCCCGTGCATGCCCGGGGGGCCCTCCGGGAAGCCGCCCTGCTGCTGCTGCTGCGGCAGGAAGTCGGGGGAGGGCCCGCCGCGGCCGAGGGGGCCGCCCAGCAGGTGGTGGTGGTCGGGCTGCGGGCCCTGCCCGAGGAACCCGCCCTCCAGGGGGCCCGGCTCGAAGGGGCCCATCGGACCCATGCCTCCGCCGTGGCCGTCCATTCCTGGAACAAACAAAACTGTCCAAGAACGTGGTACAATTCGGGAATTAGTTTCAATCAGTTCTAACACGTTATCAGTGGCTTTTTCTTTATTTATCCCGATAAAAACGAATTAATAGTATTGATGAACTCAATTTAATAAGTCGGGTTGTGGTCCCGTGGTTAGTGTCGTGAACTCTGAGTTAAGAGTTTCTGGGTTCAAGTCCACTCTACCACAACTTAATATCTATATTTAATTACTAGTCGCTTAGACCTATAAAAATAGTATGAAATTGAAATATTTGCGTATACAATGAGAACACATATATATTTTTTTCAATTTTAAAAAGAAAAGTGAATTTGTGTATCATTAAAAAATAAAAGTAATCCTGAGCTTTTTAGCTCTCATCTTAAAATTGTCAACATGTACATAGAACGTAGGGAACCTGATCACATTATGAACCAGGCAATCGTCATGAATGTGAGAATCATTGAAAAAGATCTCGAGGAAGACGCCAAAGAATTCATGGATATTGCAGAAAAAAAAACATGATTCGTTTTAAAAAAAAACACTTCAAAAGAAGAAAAAAGTACATTTGAGAGTACAAAAGAAACACCCATATTTTTTTTTGTGGCAGGCACTCAATGGGAATTGAACTGACAACATTTTGAGTGTGTCCAAATACTTGTTCACAAAATCTGGATTTTCTCCAATTACAGAAGTTATTTTTTATATTATTTTCTTTTCATCTCACCGACCTCTGTCTCTAGTGAAGTTCTAGTGATTCAAGAATAATGTTTAAAAATTAGTTCATATATATAGAACTTCCAAGAATTTGAGTAGAGTGGTTGTCAATAATGGGTAGAATTGGTGAATATTACACGTGTATAAAGTGATCACTTAAGCCAGCCTATGACAGTCGTCAGCCCCGTAAATGTTCAGACTTCCATATTCTTCTTCATCTTTGATGAGATGTCAAAAAATAATATGGAATTGAACTGAACTGAGAATGAAGATGCAGAAGAAATATTTGCATTTGAGAAAATATCAAGTGGGTACAAGAGAATCAACCCACATTTCTCGTTGCAGCATCAGTGCTCAGACATATTCATGATCTGTCAGGCCATCAATGTCGAGATAAGAAATGTGAATGACGCAGTGCAAAAGGCCACACTGAAGGGAGACGGGCGGAAAGGAATGGAACCAACATCTGTTGCAAAATGCCAACATGCGGATTTAGCACACAGAATGAAATTTCACGATTTATTTACAGAATCAAGAAATTATATAAATACAGTGTCTTTTTCAGCTCTGCATGTTATTTTGCATATGATAATATAATATTTTTTTAAATAAACGAAAAATAATTCATTATGTAGTCAAAACCACTGAAGCGTGTTAGAACAGATAGATAATTTGGATTTTTTTTTAATACTAAAAAGAGGCGTTTCAATTAGATAATTGAATGAGGTTAAAGTTAGATTGTACATTTTTATCTCAACATAGATGAAGAAAAATATAGAAGTCTGGGTATTTACAGGGATCAGGAGCCATCATAGGCTGGTTTACGTTTTGTTTCATGAATTGGAGTATTGGTGAATGTTACATGTGTATAAAGTTATCACTCAAACCAGTCTATGATAGGTTCTTTAGGCTCGTAAATATCAGACTTCCGTATTCTTTGTCATCTCTGTTGAGATGTTAAAGTGGAGAAACCCAATTAATAAGAATTTGGACACAACTAAAATGTTGTGAGATTGAAATTACTATCCATTTGAAGAGGTCATCTCCAAATTAATTATTAGGATAACAGGAGTGCAGTAGGTCTATATTTTTTTAATTTCATCTCTTTATGTCTCAGTCCATGCAAGTTCCCACTTGTGTAAGTCAAGTCTAGTCAAATTTCCAAATCAGCAAATCTCAGTTACAAGAGTTTCTGTCTCTATAATTTATATGAAACTCAGTTTATAAAAAGTCTTCATCTTTATAAGTTTCCACTTCAACAAGTATCAGTCTAAACAAGTTTCCATATCTGCAAGTCTTAGTCTTCAAAGTTCCTGTCTCAGAAGTTTATACGAGTCTCAGTCTAAACAGAGTGTTCGTCTTTATTAGTTTTCACCTTAACAAGTCTCAGTCTATTCAAGTTTTCACATAAGTTTCTGTCTCTACAGACTATACGAGTCTCATTCCATATAGAGTGTTCGTCTTTATTAGTTCTCACCCCAACAAGTCTCAGTCTATTCAAGTTTCTACGTAAGTTTCTGTCTCTGCAGACTATACGAGTCTCAGTCTATATTAAGTCTTCGTCTTTATAAGTTCTCACCCAACAAGTCTCAGTCTATTCAAGTTTCCATATCTGCAAGTCTCAGTCTTACTTAAGTTTCCGTCTCTGCAGTCTCTACGAGTCTCTGTCTGTGCAAATTTCTATCTCTACAAATGTCTTTACAGTCTGTATCCATCAACCCAAATCTTGTCTTTCTGATTTTTTCTTCAGTCGGTTTTAGATAATTTACTTCAATTACCTTGTTGGCCAAAGGGCATAGGTCCAGGTCCATGGTGGGGGAAGAATGGTCCGTCATGAGCGTGGAAAGGTGGTCCTCCATAGCCGAACTCAAACTTCCCATCAGCAGTGGCGAAGTACGGGAATCCTGCTGCTGCAGCGGCGGCTGCCGCTTCGTCCAGGCCTCCTGGAGACAGGTTCATGGGGAAACCTCGCATCTTGCGAGAAGAACCGAAGAATGGACCTCGCCCCATTGAAGTGAGCTGCTTCAGCCGACGCTCTTTGGAGCGCTTGTTCTGGAACCAGACCTGGTGACAAAGAAAAGAAAGAAATTGAATTACATTTGTAATCAATAATTTCATAAGTTAGTCTTCTTCTTCTTCTCTTCTTCTCTTCTTCATCTTGTTGTAGGCCTTGTGGCCTGTTTTTAAGAGATTCCCAGCTATCGACCCATCTCTTTGGTGGTCTGCCCCTCTACCATGGGGTTGGCCGTATAGTGCGATGTGGGGGAGTCTGCATGGTTCCATTCTCCGCACATGCGCATACCATTGTCTCCTTCGTTGCCTTCCCCACCTAACGACATCATCGATCTCGCATATTTCCCTGATCCTGGCATTTCTTATTCTCTCTCGAAGACTCTTGCCTGATATGCTTCTTAGAGTCTTCATTTCTTGTGGCAACGGTGTCCGCTCTACTTTCGATTCCATACGTCATGATGGGTCGGACACAAGTTTAGTAATTTGTCATAACTTAGGTCATAGTAAAGGATACAATGGCAAGAATACAATAGATATTATAAGTAGAACTAGAATAAAAGTGTCAATACAAAAAATAATTAACACTTGACTATCAGAAAACAACAACAAAAAAATTTAAATAAAATAAATTAAAATTAAATTAAAAACTTAAAAAAGATGAAAAAGATAAAAAAGATGAAAAAATAAAAATGAAAAAGTTAGCAAGCATGTACTACATGAGTGATACGTCTACCAGAAAAAGGAGCTTAAATCTGTCTCTTCAATAAACAATCGAAGTGACGATAAGCTTAAAATAAATAAGGGGTAAGGATACAGCTTTATACGCGAGAAGGTATAAAAAATCGTGAAGTACTAATAATTTCACCAGATGGTCAAATTATAAGCCGCACTGAAAATTGTATTTTTAGGCGTTTTCCGATATGTAAAAAAATCCTTTTAGAATCTTGAAAACCTCCAAATAAAAAGGTCTCTGCTAAAGAAATGCTAAATAAATTAAATAAATCGGGGGTTTGCAAATTAACTTGCCATGATTGCAATGCATTTTATATTGGAAAAACATCGCGTTCATTTAACATTAGAATTAAGGAACACATGAGATGTCTTAATAATAACAATTTTTCGGAATTCGCGGACCACATCTTATCTAATAATCATTCGTTCAATTTTGAAGATGGGATAAAAATTTTGCATTGTAATAACAGAACTAGCCAAATTAATAATTTAGAGGTGTTAGAAAAAAAAAGCGGTTGAACAAAAATTAAATATAATTAATAACCAAATAAACGGTAGTCAAAGTCCCATTTTTAATATTTTTCCCATAAAATCAGACCCAACCTAAACAGAGTTATCCCCTTCCTTGCTCTTACCCCTCCTTAAAACACCATTACCCCCACCCCTACCCTTTTGAAACCCAACAACTTGTACACTGTTTCTTTTTATATATATGTTTAGTCATAAATTAAACCCTGAAGAGGGCAACAGGTTGTTGCCGAAACTAGTTGGTTAATAAAAATGTGAGTGGATCAGAACACAAAGTATTTTTATTTCTCGAAATAATATAAAAAGAAATGCTTTCCCAATTGATGAAATGTATGATAGGTGTGTTGAGGTGGTTTACACATGTGAATTTTAATATTTAAAAATATTCCATTTATATTAGCACTAATGGATAACTGTTTTATTTTCGGTTCCCTTATATGGGATACTATTCTTAAATTTATTTATTTTCAGCTTAAGTGTCAAAATATGTCAAAATGTCAAACATATTAGGAGTTTGCGAACTGATTTGCATGATAAGCCTTAAATAATTGAATCCCAAAACCAAATTAAGTAACAACATCTTATAAGGAAGTCGTTTCATAATTCGATAGCCCATGTCTATACAGCAGAAAACGACTCAGAATATAAAACAAATAAAGAAAACAACAGAAATGGCAAGGAAAAATGAATATCCAAAACTTTAATGGCTATCATAAAAGATAATTTGTTTCACTCGGGCCAAACCTTCCGGAGACTAATTATAAACGAGAAATGTTTGAAATTTAAAATCTGACATAGACGAGCGCCTTAGAAATTGAAACAAATGGTCCAAATTAATCTAGAGATTGCGTGGAGGCGAGCGACGTCGACCAAACAAGACGAAATCACCTCTTCTCCCGGAATTCTACCTGATGTTTGACGAGACAAAGCGTCGAGCCGAGATGAGTAATTAGTGGGATCCACGTCACGGATCCGACGAATCGCGAAATCAAAGATCCGACATCTCATCGTGCATTTTGCGCAAGAAGTGTCATAACAGGTGAAATGGATAACCTAAGAGATGCCGATAGATAAGAAGACTTGCAGGAGCACCAGCCAAAGGTGCATAATGTGTGCAAGGAAAGTAATTGGTTGATGCACGTTAACAAATCAAAAGTCATGGTTTTTGAAAGAGATAAATGTTGTAGATCTGGATGTAAAATGAAGTAAATGGGGACATTTTAGAACAGGTAGATGATTTTGTATAATTGAGATGTATGTTTTCTACGGATAGAAAGATTAATAACATATAGAAAGGAGAGAATGCTAGGAACAGAGCAGAAATGTCATGACAATCCACGTCAAAGGTTCGACGCACACATTGTCCATTTTGCGCAAGAAGTGTCATAACAGGTGAAATGGATAACCTAAGAGATGCTGATAGTAGAAAATACCTGCAAGAGCTGGTGCCAAAGGTGTAAAATGTGTGCAAGGAAAATGATTAGCTGATGAATACTTTTTTAACGTTATTTTTAGCGTATTTACTTTTTTTCTTTGCTCAATCTGTACCGCTATTTATCAGACTTTTTGCGAGGCTGATGTCTCAATTATTTCTAAGTTTTTTGGTCATCTACTCTTGACAGTAATGACATCAAATTTGCAACTTTATCAAGCTTTTTTTACCATAAAATAATTACGCTATAAAATATTTTTTTACGTGTTCAGACCTTCTTTTTTACATGTAATCTCACGATTCACCTTGCCTTATTATAAGTAGACATCAAATTAACATCGTGTCGATTGGGTGCAGTGCCCTATACACCATTAAATGTGGATATGAGAGAATGTTTTGCCTTTGTGCTTAAAACGGCAGTATCACATATACTTTAATAACTCAAATTAAATCAAATTAATATCTCAACATAGATGAAGAGGAATACAAAAGTAGGGATAATTACAAGGCTTACGACTTGTCATGGGCTAGCTTGGTTTAAGGTGATCATTTTACCCATGATTGACAACCACACCACTCAATTTTCGGAGGTTATATTTATGCTTTATTTGATACCCTTTTTCACATCCTTGGCACCGTTTATGGTTGAGTTTAGCTTTTTTTTTTAAATTAACATGGATTTTTTAAAAATTTATATGAGATTCTTCTCGTATTATTTTATCTACTAAAAGACTCTTAAAAAGCATAATTTTTAACGGTTATTATTCTTATATTTTCACCTCATTTAAATTTTTGACAGACAAATTTACGAGTACCATATATGACATTTTATGTTGGATTCAATTTACAATATTTTGAGTTTATTCACAGATTCTTGGTTTGCCTACACTTAGGAGTTATAATATATATAATATATAATATACCATATAAATAACTAAATGGAGATAAACCCTGAGAATCTGAACGAAGGAACACACTCAAAAGATCATAAATTGAATCAAATTTAAAATGTCATATGTACATATTTAATGGCTGAAAAAAATTTAAAAAAATTGTTCCAAAGCACTCGTAAACGAATGGAGGCTTGAAAAAAGTTTGTAAAAGGCTAAGTAAGACAAATAAAATATATAAAAAAAATTGATAAAAAAAAACGAAATATGAAAATACCAAATAAATTATTCAATTTCAGCAGCTAGTAATAAAATTTTAAAAAAATATTTAAATGCATGGTAAGACTCGTTAGATAATTGATCGCACAATCTTTTAAACCTTTGAAAAAGATCTTCTTAACTTTTAGTTAGTTTAAAAGATCTTTGAAGAGTTGAAAGCGAAAGGCATCATGTGTAATGCACCATATTGCAAACGACCCAGTTGAAAACTTGTGTCAAGACGCCATTAATAACAAAACGATGAATAATAATACAAAAATCATCTCCTAGACCTTATACCTTCCTGGAAGCTTTGTCTCCCCCGAATACACCTTTGTTCTCCCGGCTTGTGGGTACGGGAGGCCGCGTATTTTTTTAGCCCGCAATTTTCGCAGTTAGCTTCAGATTACTATGAGCGATTCGATATGGTCTGCCGGCGCGATCTGAAGACATGTAAAACATCCTTCACAGACGGCGACCAGGGTAGTTCAACCAAAGATCTCTTTTATTTTAAAATACGACAAGAAGTGACAAATTCTTTATTTTAGTGCTTTCACACAAACATCGTGGCTAGATTTTTTTTTAGATGGGAATTGCATTTATTATTTTCCTCTCTTATTATGCACAAGGTTTATACATCATTAAGTGGATTTTTGTTTCGTCTAGGTAATTAAATATGTTTTATTTGAATCTTTGTTGGGAACAAGAGGGATAATCTAGTGATCGTGGTTAAATTAACGCAGAGAACATCAAAGTCTAAACACACCTCCACCGACAAGACACATAAGGTGGCTTGGTGGGTCTCTGCAAAAAAAAAGTTCTAAACATGTATAAATTTGATTTAAATAAATGTATATAAATAAAAAAAAATAAAAAAATAAAACAGTTTAAGCATGCGGTATGCCAATATTGAAAGTAAATTATTTTAAATACAAATTCACAGTTAAATCGCGGTAGAATTTTGTTTCACATTTTCTATAAATTTCGCACTTAGTTAATTAAAAAAATGCTTTCCAAGAGAAGGTCTGTCAGGAAGCCTAGATGCTTCTGTATCAGATTTGGGAATGCGGTGGGACAGCTTTCAATAAGAGGTGATAAATTATCCGTATTTTTTTTCTCTGATAACAATCTGTGAAATGATTGGTTTGCATCTTTCATGGTCAGTCTCCATCCATCTCTGTAACTTAGCGTACCCGTTACAGTACATATAGGTGATAATTTGGTCTATGCAGTTCATCCGCTGTAGTTTGTGGCTTCGCACATTCCCTTATATTAGACCACTTACTTACTTCAAGCCTTCTTCTTGTATCTAGTATTGAACAAAGTTCTCCCCCTTGGACTTCCACAGTTCTCTCTTCCAGTGCAGGCCCGACTATTAACTGAGTTTCATTACACACGACTAGTTTCGCAAACTACTGATGTTTTCATCGACAGTTAATAACAAAAACTGGCAAAGTTAATGCCAAATCGATAAATAATATAATAAGTTGGTCGACCCCAGAGTTAGCGTGATTGACTTGTGGGTTGAGAAGGCCTGCGTTCGGTGAACAGGTAGGGACAGCGGTGCCCGCGGAGCGGTGGCGGCCAGACAGACGCACGGACATGGAACCCCACTGCGTCGGCTCTGAGGTGTGTTCGCACTCCACTCCACAACTGGATGGCTCGTTATTCACTACTCAGTCATTCAAACAGCGCAAGGCTGCAACCGCTTCAAAAAGTGGACGGTTGTAAGACTGCAACCGCTTCAAAATGTGGACGGTTGTAATGCTGCAACCGCTTCAAAATGTGACGGTTGTAATGCTGCAACCGCTTCAAAATGTGAACGGTTGTAAGGCTGCAACCGCTTCAAAAAGTGTAATGCTGCAACCGGTTCAAAATGTGGACGGTTGTAAGGCTGCAACCGCTTCAAAATATGGACGGTTGTAAGGCTGCAACCGCTTTAAAGAGTATATGATCAATATCACACGCTGTTTTTCAGTATCATGACATGTGCAATGCACTACTTGTTCTCTTCACGTGTCATATAAGGTTATCCAAACTACCACATGAGAGTAATTGTCCTTTTCTTGGACAGCTGTTAACACTGTCTCTGTCTTTTGCTCACACCTCATGGACCCTCTATTCGGTGTAATAGGTCGTACTTCTCTCATATATGCACATGCCCCAGATAGGACACCTTTTGGACCTTGATATCAGTCACCAACTGTATTTCTACTCTTGAACTTTGGAGCACATTTGCATTGCTGACCATATCACACAATTAAATTTACCAATATCTGTGATTGAGATTTGACATGAAGTATGTTTTGTATAATGAAAGGTTCTAGAAATTTTAATTGCCAAACTCTTTTGCATACCTCCGCGTATGCGCAAATGAATCACCGTGCATAGTTTAGTTTGCACACAGTTCCGTAGGCGTCTCCTAGTATGTAAAATAAATCGAAAAGAAACTTACATACGTTTCATGAAGGTCTCTGCTAATTAATAAAAAAAAAGCTAAATTCAACCATAGATGGCATTGTAGAAGTAGCAAACGCAATATTTTTTCAATCGAAGCATAAATATAACTTTCGAAAATTGAGCAGTATGGATGTCTATCATGGGTAGAATGGTGAATGATATACGTGTATAAAGTAATCACTAAAACCAGCTTACGATAGATTGTAAGCCCTGTAAATAAATGCTTAGACTTTCATATTATTCTTTATCGATGTTTAGATTTTTTTAAACATATAATTCATGCAAACAAACTATACAAATTTATACACTTCCTCTAAAAAAAATATTTCAGATTTCAGGATAAAATAAAGTACATATCGCTCACTCCTTTCAAGAACGTCATAAATCAAAAAACTTGTTTTTTCAGGAGAACGTTTTTAAAGTTCAAAAATATAATACAATGAATTAAAATTAATTTCAAGCCACTTACTGAACTTTTTACTGTGCAACAGATATTTTTAGGTAAAACCTGAAGGTTTTTTCTCCATTTGAAAAATATTTAGAATATTTAAAAAAATAATTAAACAATACCTTTTCTTCAAAGTGCATAAATAACACTTTCTGCCCTGTAGTGGGTAAATATTATGTTAAAAATATGCCTCTTTTGCTGGGATATAGTACATTTTCTGGGCATTCCGAAAACATGCACAACTGAAAATTGACGATTTTTGATTTATGACGTTCTTGAAAGGAGTGAGCGATATTTATAAATTCTTCATTAAATACACATTTTGGTAAGCAAAATGACAAAACGTAAAAACTTTTATTTTCGATGTACCTACGTATGTGCGCAAAGATATGATAATTTGAATTTTTGTTAGTCTATTTTCTAGCCTCTAGGATTTCGGGGTCTAATGCCCGCTGTCGATGCAAAGACCCTCAAATACGTTGACTTGTTATTTACTGCTTTTACAAGCGCGGCACAAAGACCCAAAAACAATGATAAATCGTACTGCGCACAGTGGGTCATCTCGTATAGAATAAAAAAAACCGACGATGAGAATTAATAATTTGACGGTTCATAACTATAACAGGGCAAGGAAAAAACTTTGTATTTTTTACGAAGACGCATATATGTATGTGGATGTACGTATGCATGTATTTATTTGCATATCTTTAAAATCACTTCATTTTAAGTATGCAATTTTTCCTTTTTATGGTTTTTATTTATTGAAATAATGTACACGCTATATGAACCACACTATGCGGCTTCCATACTACAGAAGTCCCATTTTTTTTTTAACAAACAAAACAATTTTTTGTCGATAACATAGGATCTTGAAATTGAACAATTTGTAAGCGTTGTTGCGGTGTAAGTCTTTCCATGATGAAATGTCAAACAATATTGCACAAAAATACCATGACACAACACGACTCAACAAAAATACCATGACAGTTCAACACGACTCAACAAAAATACCATGATAGTCAACGAAAGTCTATTTAAAAATTATTTGGTAATAAACAAAAATCGTTGTTTATAAATTATCCAAAATTATCATTATCATAGCTAATAATAGATTCTTAGCACTGTAAATGGCTAGACTTTTATGTTATCCTAGTATAAAAAGATAATTCGTCTCTATTTGTACATTATTTTGGAATAACTATATTAAATCAAGGTTTACAATAAAAAGTTGATGGATTAAGTTTTATTCACATTTTCTTTGTGATTTCAACCTAATTTTTAACTGTGAAGTTTTGTCTCAAATGACCCATATTTCTCCAGCATCACACTCGAACACATTAATGTTCTTTCTTCTTCTTAGTTCTCCACAGATTCTTTACAGGTGCTCGCTGCATAAAAACCATTCGGATTTATTAGACTTACACCCATTGTACCCTGAGTCCGCCATAAAAGGAAACCTTCATGCGTTCAGTCCGTTTTCAAAAAAATGGTCTAATGTTGATCAATTGCATAAGGCGGACTGACGGTGTACATATATCATATTTTGGGACAAGGAATTCATAAATCAAAAGTTTCTGACTTAGCCCACTCGAGATACGATACTATTCCTGACTTTATTGAGAATATCATAAAAGGTTTTATTTATGGCAAATTTTGGCACTCTTTAAATATTGCAGTAATTTTTTAAAAACGAATAATACACCGTTTGACATCTCATGACAAAGAATATGAAAGTCTAAGTACTTACAGGGTTTGTGACCTATTATAGGCTGGTTTAGTGATCACTTTACACATGTAAAATTCGTGTTATGAATATTATTCTACCCGAAACTAAGAGAGGGATTTAAAATGGCCCTAAAACAATAACCGTTCAAGCAATCTGATTCAAATCTTTAAAGTAATACTTAGAAATACTTCAGCATTTTTCGTTTTAAAATATTCAAAACGTGTGATCTTCATTTTATTGTTTTCATCAATATTCTAGCGATCTACGATCCAATTCATCGATGCCTGATCCAATGTTCGAACGGTCCACGTTGTCGTGTGTTATTTATGTTTGCCCGAGACATTTTATTTTATTCACTCTAACTACTGCGCGCCACAGCTGTATTTTTTTAAATCATTCGCGCAGTCGATCTTTGAACATGATAGTGACTACACGTCGTTTGTCGTAAATATCTCCGTAAGCTCCATATTATTATTACATACGATATTTCTATGAATAGGCCTGGGATCTTTCAAATACTTTCACATACTTCGTGAGATGAAGGTTAAGTAAGGAGTTGATATTTGACCCTGATTTCAAAAATCGCTACTATGTTCTTTGATTTTTACTGCTTTAAAAACAGCAGTAAAGTTTTGTCAATTTTATGACAACCTTTGTCGGATACCGTCTCCGTTCGAAAAAACCCTTCGTCGAGCTGCAAACCACCGCAGCAAAAGTTGCGAACCAACGATATCTCATTGAACTAGTCACTAAGTTGATACAGAGACATTTTGGAGAGGTGGATTAAAGTCACGGAACAGATTTGAGCTAAGAGGATCAGGTAGATTCGATTTCTTGAAACGACCACAGAAAGAACCGCATCGAATTTCAAAAGGAGGGGTTCATAAAGTTTGTGTTGAGAAAGAATGAAAAAAAAACAGAAGTCAAGAACTAAAAAGAAAAGATGTAAGAAATGGATGATCATGAGTAGAAAAACTATTTACAACATTTTGAGTGTGTCCAAATACTTGTTCACAAAATCTGGATTATCTCCGATTACAGGAGTTCCATATTTTCTTATTATTTTTTGACATCTCATCAAAGATGAAGAAGTATATGAACGAATTTTTGAAACATTATTCTTGAATCACTAGAACTTCACTAGAGACATCTATCTATTGGTGAGATGAAAAGAAGCTTTTTATTAAGCAGCAACTCTTTTATTATTTTATTCTATGACGGTCGTCAGCCCCGTAAATGCCCAGACTTCCATATTCTTCTTCGTCTTTGATGACATGTCAAAAAATAATATGAAAAACTATTTAGTTTGACTAACCACACATGGATTCAACATATGATTTTGATTTGATTTCAATAGGAGTACAAAAAGTAGAAAATGAAAAAAGCTACGAATATCAACGAGTAAGAGATGTGTATTTTATGTATGTGATAAATGAATTAATACATACGTTTTATAACCACAATATAAGAGATAGGACATGATGCCCTGATAAAAGGACAATGAAGTGAATTATGTAGTTTCTTTGTATGAAGTATGATAATGTTATGTTTTGTAAAATATTGCAACAGAATGACACTTTTTTTGGTTTTAAGTAAACCCGCTTTCCACATGGTGGGCAGAATGGATAGAATGCCACGCTATCTTTTCAAATATTTTTGACTTCATCCAAATTTATGCATTTTCTTTCACATACCCTTACATTATTCCGAAATACTTTGCAGTTTTGCATTGTAGTATCATTTAATTTTACTGGATCAGAGTTTGAGTAAAAATATAGAAAAATTATAAAATATATAGAAAACTTGGTATGAATGAACAATGTTAAAAATATCAGTAAAATGAATAAATAAAAAAGTTATTTAAAAAGAAAAAAAAATTGTTTTTTTTATCTTTTTTACCCTCTATAAAAGGTATGAACAATTCGAGAGAGACAGTTTTTTTTAATACTCTACATAAGTATGAATCGTTTTAGATAGATTCAAAGAACGAAATACGTACAAAATCCCGAATATTTTTGGACGATAGGTCCATATAGGCTTTTATGCGAATTAATGTAAGCCCTCAGAAACTAAAAGACAGCAAAATATTGATTTCTTAACATAAAGAATATTCGAGAAATATATTTTGAACATTTAAATAAATCTCTTTGGACCCCTGTACATCTTCATATCACTGTCTTTTGATCTAACCATCTTCCACCTTTTTTTTATTTATTTTCTTAGCGTGAGATCACACCTTTCGAAATTCGTGTTCTTTAAATGCATCTGGTGATTTTATTGGTGTTGACGTCACACTCGTGTCACCGCAACTGGTCATTATTGGTCAATTTATTGGTACGAAATACAACTTTACTGTCGGCACTCGTGATTCGATCGAACATCCGGTGGCACAGTGCTCGGACGTACTATACCCATATTTTTATTATTTTTATTATGAGGTCAAGGGATTTGCATCCCTTATGTCACTGCAACCATATTAGATATATTGTGACCTCCCTCTGTATCATAGCTTACTCTCAAGATCTACGTGTGTCATGTAGATCACAATCTGTCTCGGTGGTAGGGGTTTCTATACCCATGGCACTAAGTTGACTTTTTTCACGTGAATTTATAAATGATAATTTAAGTTAAAAAACTAGAAAAACCTTAGTTAAAACTCTAGTCTGGAGTATACTGTTGTTTGGAAGCGAAACGTGGACTATCGGGCAGGCAGAACGGGGGCGGTTGGAGACGTTTGAGATGTGGTGCTACAGGCGCATGTTAGGGATTCATTGGTCGGAACATGTCGGGAACAATGAGTTACTAAGCAGGGCTGGGGAGTCTAGATGCTTACCTACTAGATAAAGTAATACAACAGTAAAAGATTATTTGGGGTTTTACAATTTATGTATTACAGAAGAGTTATTACTATTATAATCACGTCGTTTCTCTGGAGGGCTAGGCAGATACGATAGAACGCCATACTCATCTGTCCTGACATACACTCCTCTTAAATTAGCATATCTCATTTCATTAATTGATTCGACAGTCACTTTGTGGTAAAATGTATCCATTTTTAATTCATGTTTTATTGTCTATGTTCCCACTAATAAGAAATTAAAATAAAATTAAAATTAAAATTAAATAATTAAATAAAATAAGAAACAGCTCCTACCCCCTCTTCAACCTTCAACGTCCCAAGGACCCAACTCTAAAATTTAGAATTAGCTTCTCATACGGTGTTTGAAAATGATGCGGAATGCATCGAAACACGTGTCACAGTAGATTTTAAGAAATAGTGGTATTTACTAAGTAAAACATCAATTAAAAAATAATATATCTAGTTATATATATAAAGACTTTGGACACGACCAGAGAAGTCTTTCTTTGTCACCCTGTTTTGTATTTCGATTATGCAATACTTATATACTCAATTCCTCTATGAAGTTTGGTGTTGTCCATGGACTGTGAAAAAATCACTGTGGATTTTGTTGGATATATAATACAATATTTCATCTAAAGAGACGATGTATTATCCCTTATTTAGGCTAATGTAAAAATGAAGTAGCCATAGTCATATTCTTTTCTTCTTCTTCTCTAGCCCTCTTTCCTCCACTGCATATAGGTCTCTTCTGTATCCTTCATTTTTGTCGGTCAATAACTGCTTGCAGTCATTTTTTACCCCTCACAGCGGCTATGTCATCGAAACATCTTTTTTGAGATCTTTCAACGCTTTTTTATTCTTCCAAGGCCTTTATCTTAAAAAATTAGGGGTCCATCTTGTGAGGTCTTGGCTTGCAATATATCCTGCCCATTGCCACTTCAGTCTTGCTACGCGACCTATGATATCCGCCATTTTGGTTCTACTTCCAATTTCTTCATTCCTTATTTTATCTTTTTTTATCATATTCTCACGCTTTCAAAATGCAAATGTATCTAAGAGGTGCCAAAAACTACATAAAAACATCTTTCAATCCACAATTTTCATAATCTGTTTCTAATAAACTTCTTTTTCCGCTATTTCACCATTTTTCACCACAGAGGTATCGATAAAAAAACCGTATAAAATTGTAAAAGGCCATAAATTCATCTAAGTGTCATGATGTCGACATTAAAACAAAAATAATATCCTCCTCGGTCGAAAGAGAGTTCAAAGCGGCCGAATTATAGACAGCGCCTAATAAATTGATATTATTGTTATGCGCGTGTTTTTTCTTCGTTTTGTTACAGCTCAGCTTTTATTTGTAAATTAACGCGTTTGGGGCTACGCACGATGGGGACAGGGCTGCGGCCCTTTTGGTCTGGGGCCCACCGCTGTTTTATGTTATAATAATGGTGGGATATCCAGAGACGATTTGAATAAGCAATCGTTGAAAATGGATGGCACTACGTAAAAAAGAAAAAAAGCAGAATTGCTGACGGGAATGGATGTAAAACACGACTGGTTTCGAGAACTGTGGAATTAGCGAGTGTTTTTACGTAGAATTTTCACTCATAAATAACATGAAATTATTGTAACTTTTAACATAAAGAGTAAAGCCACTCACGAGTAAGAAAAGGCTATAAGCCTTATGAAGTTAAGTTACAACATGGCCCTACTTAGAAAGTAGGGCCATGTTGGATAAGCCGTTGCTAGATCTCAGAGACAGAGTAATTAAAAAAAATGAAAACTGCACCTCATCAACAGGTGAAAAGATAAACTGTTATAACTAAATCAAATAAAATTATATGTATTATCAAACACTGGATCGTTTACTATATTATGATATTTCAACATTATACTTGTCAGAAGTTGAGATGAAATATCTATCGTATCGCCACTATTAGTCATACTTCCAAATCTATGAAATAAGAACTAGCATATCAAAGGAATCCAACAGCATTGCACATATAAGATGGAAGTCTGAGCTAATCATTACAATACGGAGGCGAACTAACGAGACAATGTCGATGAATACTTCAAAGCGTCATAGTTCATTATGGTAATTGCAAATGTTTAAATGATAGAAGTTTCACCAAAAATTTAGGCACCTTCAATAAATTGACAAAGATTATTGCAATAATTAGTCACTTTCCACACGTTCTCCATTTGCCTGTTCGTGTTGCACACTTTGGGGGATGCCTAAACGGGGGTTCCGCAGGGCACTGAAGGGCGCCCCGTAGAGCCACGGGGTGCCCAACTGCCCAAGCGCCCCTATTCACCACTCACCCACTGTGCAAAGCAAAAAACTACCCTACTTTACAAACTGTTATTGCAGCAAGAAACACATTTCGGGGAGAAGCAGACGTTTGTATTGTTTTGGGATGATTCGCAGAGGAAATAAACGGTGGATAAAAAGGATATTTTTTTGGATATCCCTTGTTTCATTACTTCATTTTGAAGTTGACCCCTTAAATACTGACATTTCATACAACTAATTAACTAATTAACTAACAAACCATCTCACCGCTTCTCCGCAAAGGTAGTCAGAGAGAATAGGAAGCCACACCACTCTTGTCTTTGCGAACATTCTTTGCCTCTTCCATATTCATGCATCTTCTCATACACATCAAGTATTTGAAATACTTTACCGTGCCAAGTTTCGATCTTACTTTGCTTCCATTTAATTTATTTGCCTCATATATTTGTTTAACGTTTTTTCCTTATTCATTCGTTCCACATGTCCAAACCATCTCAACACCCCTTCCGTAATTTTATTGATAATGCTTCTCTTCTTTCTGCATTCTTTATTTCATTATTTTCACCATTCGAACATCTATCATACATCGTTTTGATACACGTTCGTCTGAGAGATTGCATTCAGTCTAATCGCCAATTTTGAAAAAAACCTAAAACCCCTGTTATTGATATGATTCTAGTGGAATTGAATTTGTGACCATCAGCATTGTAGCCAAATGCGGTAACCACTATGCTATAGAAGCAGATAACTAAAGTCACCTTTAGTACGTATATATATATATATATATATATATATATATATATATATATATATATATATATATATATATATATATATATATATATATATATATATATATATATATATATATATATATATATATATATATATATATATATATATATATATATATATTTTAAAGATATTAAGAGAATGGAAGGTGGCGAATGGTAGCTACCAGAAAAACATCCCATTTTGATGGTCCAAAATTTCGGTCAACATGGATTTCACGACGCATAAAAGCGCCATTAAAAGAACGGCATTGATGGAAAAGCTCGCGGCACCAGGAAAGCAGAAAGATAAAGTAAAATCCATCTCAATTTCTCCGCAACCACAGTCGAAAACGCCATTATCCACGTTTGAGCAAGACAGCCAACACCCGGCCGGCTCAAAGAGCGCCGCGCTGGTAGTGTGGACTGTTTATTGCCAGCGGATGGCGGATGAGTCGCGCCGACCACAGACAACATTGCGCGGTGTTCGCGCCCATGCAGAGATAAATTCTGCGGTTTCAGGGCGATACCCGCGAACTGGGAATCGGCTGGGAATTGTACAGCCGGCCTTACCGCCAGCCTGAGGCAATTTGAACTCTAGCTGCAGCGAGACGTTGCTGGACAAGCTCTTAGATCCTGATCTCTCCCTTGAGACTCAAATCAGCAAAGCAACACGGCTGTCCAAACTCAAAACACAGTAAGGGACTTTTTTTGTAGTACGTTTTTTTTGCGTTTTTGGGCTAAGTATATTCGACTTAGTCCAAAAATCCAAAAAAAACCTACTACAAAAAAATGTCCCTTACTGTGTTTAAGTTTGGACAGCCGAACAGGTGCACGCTTTTATCAGCTAAGGCAGAATTAAAAGCATTCACAGGAATCTTTTTTCACCTTTTTTATTTATATTTATTACTTGCCTTACCTTGTCTATCATGTACAAGGATTTATAGCACATTTAGTTTATATGTCTTAAAAATTATAGTGCATGTGTATAGTTCTTGATCAATTAATAAAGTTGATCCCTAAACACAATACAAAAGATACAACAATACAATAGACACAATGGATTCAATATCTTCTTTCAATCAAGATTTGTCACATAGCTCATTTATTTGTCTTATCCGTCTTGTCATGTTTTCTAAATAAGATATCGCTAAATCCAAAATGTCCTCTTCCCTCATCAATTTTTGTCAACTGAATACCTTCTTTTGCACATTCTGTTTCCAATCCAATCTTTCTTATTAAAGTTTACCTTGCTTATAAATTTTATAGATCGTTAAGTGGATTTTTGTTTCTTCTTGAGATAATGTAATGCTCGACACGCTCGGCTACCGTTCTTGAAGTTCCAGGTTCAATTCCCAGGGGGGATCAAATAAATACATGTAATTTTTCCCTCTTTTATTTTTTCAATATCACCCTGGACTGGTTCCTAGAGCGGAGGGCTGATCACCTTTCCTTCATTTGATAACGATCAAGATAACACTGCGTTTATGTGATGCAGTGCTTTCTGCACTACTGGGGTACGGATAAGGGTTTGAGAGAAGATTTTGAGTGTCAATATAAAAAAAAAACCTGGAGCGGAGGGCTGATCACCTTTCGTTCATTTGCTAACGATCAAGATAACACTGCGTTTATGTGAAGCAGTGCTTTCTGCACTATTGGGGTACGGATAAGGGTTTGAGAGAAGATTTTGAGTGTCAATATAAAAAAAAGCTTGACATAAATAAACAAATTTGGAAGCAATAAAAATGCTAAATCGTATAACATGATATAGAGAAGTCATCGTATGTGACCCATTCATATGATTGGTCATCATCACAAGGCGTGAAGGTGTTAATAGCAGGTCTCAGCAATGATTATTGCAGGCGCCATAAAGTATGGTCTCAACATAATAAAGGTGACACGATATTACAGCGAATTAAGGAGACTTTTATAACGACAATTATTGGACAAAATACCGGAAAAACCATTGATAAATGTTTCTTGTATGAGAAAATAAACCATCAAAATACTCGTAGATCAAATACCATAGACTTAAATGTACTTAAATTTCTTTTCTTTATGGCTTTTCATCCTTCTAGAGCAGTGGTTCGTAGCTGGTGCTCCGCGAGCTGGTTGCAAGTGCTTCGCGAAATGATGAAAACCAAAATTTCATGTTGGATCACTTACTGTGCGATTTGAGTTGCAAATATAATGACTAGATGGTAGCACCCTTGCAAAGTGAAGTTGTGTGCGCTCACATCACAACAGCGGTCAAGATATATTTGATTCTATATCATCATACTTAGAACAATTGAAATTTATGGAAGTAACAATTTGTACAGGCGGTGATGGTAGGTCCATTAAAAGGATTTGTGAACCTTGGCTTAGCAATTTGGATGAAGAAATGAGAGTAGCTATATCAAATATCGATGAAATTTGTAAAAGCCGACACGATTTTCAAACGAATGTTAGCATTCGTTTGAAAATGCCATAACTAGATGAAACAATTGTCACAATATTAATTTTTTATGTGTTTTTGTTAATAAAATACAACTTAGTAGACTCAAAAAATCTGTGTTTGATTTAAAAATTAATACTTGAATTAAAATGGAGTTAATAAATAATAAAAATAAATAAATAAATAAAAAAAATGGTATTATAGTGTTAAATTTTCAAAAAAAATATGTTTCTGAAATAAGAAAATAAAACCAGCAAACGATAATACACGGAGTTAGAGCCGTTTAGTGTCCGTGGAAAAGGTAATCCTACGATTAATATTATAATATAGCCATCAATAAAGAGCGAACGCATCTTTGTTGTCAGTGTCCACAATAAGAAAGGACAAATAACGACCGCCCGCCCCATAAAAATACCGTAAACTATACTCAAAAACCATGTTAATAAATATTTACATACACGCATAAAATAGCTCTTCATGCCAACGTATGCTGTGATTTCTGAAACTTTCACGACTCTCGAGTTGAGAAAGTATAATGTACATTATGGTTTCTAGTTGAATACCAATTTAATTTAACTGAAGGGAAGCAAGATGAAAGCGGATTACTTTTATCACAAATTTATTAAGTTCTATAAAATTACAATTATGAAATATTTAGCAATAATCGCGTGATTCTAATATGAGAACAGTTGAAATACGTGTCGATCGGAGGACGGACGGTGACGAAGTGTGACGGGCTAGTTTCCGCTCGTTGCGGGCTCCGTAGGGTGTTCGGTTATTCACTCGAGTTGCCATAATAGATGTGTGGGTTGCCACAACATATAAATATATATATATATAATAATAAATCCCTCACCGCACCCCAATGGTGCATAGGGCACTGCTTCATATAAACGCAATGTTATCTCGATCGTTTACACATGAAGGAAAGGTGATCAGCCCTCCGCTTCAGGTACCAGTCCAGTGTAATATTGAATAAATATTAGAGCGAAAAAATCACTTATATTTATTAAACCCCCCTGGAAATCGAACCCGGGACCTCCAGAACGGTAGCCGAGCATGCTGACCATTACACTACGGAGGCGGACATATACTTGTGTATATATTTTTTTTAATGAACCAACCTTAATAGGGAGCTCGCAATCAGTATGCGATCGGCAGCGCTAGAAGACGGTTTTGTCTCCGCTCACATTATTTTTTTTGAATATATATTTTATTAGACTTTTTTTTAAGAATAAACAAGAATAAACATGTTGAGTGTGTCCAAATACTTGATCACAAAATCTGGATTATCTCCGATTACAGGAGTTATTTTCGTATTATTTTTTGACATATCATCAAAGATGAAAAAGAATATGGAAGTCTGGGCATTTACGGGGCTGGCTGACGACCGTCATAGAATTTGAATTTGAATTCCAAGAATTAGAGTAGTGTGGTTTTGAATATTGGGTAGAATTGGTGATGTTACACGTGTGTAAAGTGATCACTTAAACTAGCCTATGACGGTCGTCAGCCCCGTAAATGCCCAGACTTTCATATTCTTCTTCATCTTTGATGAGATGTCAAAAAATAATAATACACATTGAATATTTGTATGGTTTTATCATTCTTATTTAATTCCTAACCTTTCAATAAATGTTTTCTTTTCAAAACCACATATTCGGAAGAAAAACGTATTATTTCAATTGAAAAAACGTTGTTGTAAAAAAAAAGTTATCGACTGCGAAGCTGGCATCGCAGGTTCGATTTCTGACAATTGCTTAATGAATTCGAAATGTATTTATTTTCAATAGATTTATATTATCCACTGACACTTCGTGATGGAATTGCATTTTTAATTTATTATTAGATTAAAACCAATATTTTTAGCTTTTCCACTTTTTTATTTGACCAGCGACCGGGTTTCGTCGTTACCGACATCATCAGACTGGTCATCCAGTCTGATGATGTCGGTAACGACGAAACCCGGTCGCTGGTCAAATAAAAAAGTGGAAAAGCTAAAAATATTGGTTTTAATCTAATAATAAATTATTTATTTTCAATTGGTCTGGGTGTTTGTGATGTATTTTTCACATTTACCTTCCTTATCCTTACTTTCCTACCTGCAGACAAGCCTCTAAAATAGAAGCATTGCGGGTTACTCCCATTATTTTTTTAAGTTTTTTTTTCCGATAAGACAATAATAAAAAAATTAAATAAAACATACAGAAAAGTCACGTGAGTGCGACACCGAAACAGATTTTATTTTGTCGCCCGCCTACCTGAGAGTGGCGACAAAGGACGCCGACTTGTCGGACATAAGTCGGCAATAATCGGCGACAATAATTATTGTTTATTGTCACTTAGAAGGTCGAGGCAGGATCGAGATGATGGGAGATGAAAAGGTGCAGCGTTTTGAGTATGTTTCATCAAAAAAGCTGACTGGATATATCACTTATTGAATTTATTTAAAAAAAATCGTATTGGCGTACCTAAGGCCCAGTATTCGTTAAGTTGCAACTAATTTTTCTCTAAATCCAGGTAACATTTTCCGTATATTATTTTGAGAAATAGAAAGATTTTGTTTTTTAATCCACTCACATTTTTATTAACAACCAACTAGTTTCGGCAACAGCCTGTTGCCCTCTTCAGGGTTTAATTCAATTTAATTTAATTCAATTAAACCCTGAAGAGGGCAACAGGTTGTTGCCGAAACTAGTTGGTTATTACAATGATTAAAGAAAACACTTCATTTTTTACCACTTGAGTTTTATTATGGACTTCATGTTTCAGAAGTTAAACTTCCATCATTCAGGTCTGTATAATAAGTTATTATACAGACCTGAATGATGGAAGTTTAACTTCTGAAACATGTAGTCTATAATAAAACTCGAGTGGTAAAAAACGAAGTGTTTTCTTTAATCATTGTAACCTGTCTTACCACAAAGTTAATGCCGAAACAATAAATAAAATAGTTGGTTGTTAGTAAAAATGTGAGTGGATCAAAAATCAAAGTCTTTTTATTTCTCAAAATAATATATCACTATGATCCACAAAGTTAATGCTTTCAATATTCAAAACATAACATTTTCCGTGACTGTTTTTTTTTAAAACACCGTTTTTGCATTGAAAAAATATTTTTTTCTTCGAAATAATCATATGGTTTTGAAAAGAAAACTGTTATTAAAAGGTGAGGAGTTTAAAAATATATACACGCTCTAAATGAGGAAGCTTATTTCTAGCAAAGTACGCACACACATGCTTCTAATTAACAGTTGCTAAATAAAAGCACGCTTTTATGCTAATAATGAGCGTGTGTATCTATACCCTACAGCTTTGCCTCACAGCACGGCTGTCCAAACTTAAAACACAGTAAGGGACATTTTTTTATAGTACGTTTATTTTGCATTTTTGGGCTAAGTAGAATCTACTTAGTGCACATATCGCTCACTCCTTTCAAGAACGTCATAAATCAAAAATCGTCAATTTTCAGTTGTGCATGTTTTCGGAATGCCAAGAAAATTTACTATATCCCAGAAAAAGCGGCATTTTTAAAACTTAATATTTACCCGTTACAGGGCAGAAAGTGTTGTTTTTGCATTTTGTCTGAAAAGGTATTGTTTAATTATTTTTTTAAATATACAAAATATTTTTCAAATGGAGAAAAAACCTACAGGTTTTACCTAAAAATACCTGTTGCAAAGTAAAAAGTTCGATAAGTGGCTTGATATTTATTTTTAATACATTGTATTATATTTTTAAACTTTAAAAGCGGTCTCCTGAAAAATCAAGTTTTTTAATGTATGACGTTCTTGAAAGGAGTGCGCGATATGAAAAAACAACGTACTACGAAAAAATGTCCCTTACTGTGTTTTGAATTTGGACAGCCGAGAAATCTATGTGTCGGGTTGTGGTCCTGTGGTTGGCGACGCGGACTCTTAAGTCAGAGTTTCTCGGTTCGAACCCACTCTAAAACAATTGGACACCTATTTCTAATAACGAGCCGCTTAGGCTCACAGAAATAGTATGAAATTGAAATAATCGTGTAAACAATAAAAACACAAATATTTTTCTTTTAATATCTTTAAATAATTCGTGAATAAACATGGCAAAAGTCACACAGGACTAATCGAAACAGGATTAAACAAGGTACCCCGGTATTTGCCATAGTAAAACGTCTTACACACTTATGTCAGTCGGGGGTCTTTATTCAAGTTGAATAACGAATCTCCTTTCGAAAAATCGTCGACGAGAAATCCCGGGCAAATCGCGAAGGCCGCCGTTTCTCGGGATTTCTTCGCCCGGCAACATTACGGACCGCTCCGTTCGTCCAATTGGCGCATTCAACGATATTAACGCGGCCATACCGTTGTCACACTGATCGTATATCGCAACCTAATGACTTCATTCTTGCAAAGGTTTTTTCCAGCGTATTTTTTGCATGCGATAAAACCGTACAAATTTGTAGTAAATTATAGGCATACTTGGCGGTGGGAACGAATTTATATTTGCATAAATAAAAATGCAAAATGAAAGTATTTACATCGAAATGCGATCTCTCAGACGAATGTGCGGCAAAACGATGTATAATATGCTTATTTCCTATTGTTTTTTCCCCCATTTGTTTATTTTAAACACCCTTCTTACCTTTTTTATATGCGTTTCTTTTATACCTGTTTATTGTTTTATATTTTGCCGTATATTCCTTTTTTTTAAATTTTTTATCTTTTTTGCAATCTTCTTTCATTTGTATTTCAGTCTTAACCTTAATCCCATGTCCCAAAATGAGAAATAAAAACTACTCATCGGGAATATTATATATCTAGTAATCGTACAGGAGAAAGTGACCAACTAACAAAACGTAAAATGTTCAGGAGGGCCATTTAAGTCACTTTTCCTTGGCAAGAAAATAAACATCATTGCAGTTAGTCATTTTTAACAAGTCAACATATTATTCTTTCAAGTTTAAAATCACTTTGGGACTTTTTCAGGGCAATATTAAGCTAGTAAGATATCAAATAGTCAATGATCACGTTTTTGTAAAAAAATGCACTTGGTCACTTTCTCCTGTATGACTGCGATATATGACTTATGTGTGTAAAAAGCTTTGAAATAAAAAAATAGATGTTTGATTGGTCAATCTTGTGATCATACCTGAGACGAGCATGCTCTTTTACTGTATATATTATGTACAAATAAGCATGCTTATCTGTAGCAAAGTACGTATACACATGCTACTAACTAGCAATTGCTCAATAACAGCATGCTTTTTTGCTAATAACGAGAACGAGAAGAATGAACGTAGACTGAACAAATTTGAAATACGATTTCTCCGACGCATGTGCGGCAAAACGATGTGTGATAGATGATCGAATGAAGAAATGAGGAAAGAATGCAAAAAGTACGCAACGGAATCCTGGTACAAGACCGGATGTATGGATGCAATGCTTGGAGTTGACAAATCGCTCACTCCTTTCAAGGACGTCATAAATCAAAAATCGACAATTTTCAGTCGTGCATGTTTTCGGAATACCCAGAAAATGTACTATATCCCAGCAAAAGCCAAATATTTTTAACTTACTATTTACCCGCTACAGGGCAGAAAGTGTTATTTTTGCATTTTGAAGAAAAGGCATTGTTAAATTATTTTTTTTAAATATACTAAATATTTTTCAAATGAAGAAAAACCTTCAGATTTTACCTAAAAAGATCTGTTGCACAGTAAAAAAGTTCAATAAGTGGCTTGATATTTATTTTTAATACATTGTATTATATTTTTAAACATTAAAAACGTTCTCCTGAAAAATCAAGTTTTTTGATTTATGACGTTCTTGAAAGGAGTGAGCGAAATGAAGGATGAAAGGAAACTGAGTGCAGTCGCAATGCGATTTCTCCGATGAATGTGCGGCAAAACAATGAATGAAGAAGAAGAAGAATTGGTACAATGTAGTCCTCCCTGTATGGTATATTCAAGCATTTTTTTAATGTATAAAATTATTGGAACGACACGTTTTAATGGCATTAACGGTACCTATAATATTTATAAATTATAATAAAAATTTATATGAAATTGCTCGATAAAACTATTTGCAAACTTTACTGTATTGTTTATGTACGATTGTCACGATTTTGATAATGGTAGCGCGAAATTATATGTGGTTATAGAAAAAAATAACTATTTTATACGTGTAATGTGTACCAAGTATTTCGAATTTAATAGTATAATACTATAATATGAATAAAAATAAATTTAAATAAATTAAAATAAATTTTAGTGATTTTTCATTGTAATATTTATTTAATATGACCCTGGACTGGTACCTGAAGCGGAAGGCTGATCACCTTTTCTTCATGTATTTAACGATCCAGATAACACTGCTTCTATACGATGCAGTGCCCTATGCACCATTGGGTGCGGATAAGGGTTAGAATAATATGAATACCAAGTATTTATATAATATACGTTCTTTCCTCGCTCATGCGTTCCACATGTCCAAACCATCTCAACACACCTTCCTTAATTTTATCTATAATTACTTATTTATTTTTTTACAAAAATGTTAATAATATTAGTATATAACCACTCACCGAGATTTTACGTCTACCGGTTTCGAGATGTACCCGTCTCTTCGTCAGGACAATCACTAACACAGCATGCAAACAATACTACCCTTCACCATTATAGCACCATTTACACACTCAAAACTACACAAAATGTCTAACACATGCGATTTTTGGTATGTAAATGGTGCTATGGTGGTGAAGGGTAGTATTGTTTGCATGCTGTGTTAGTGATTGTCCTGACGAAGAGACGGGTACGTCTCGAAACCGGTAGACGTAAAAATCTCGGTGAGTGGTTATATACTAATTTTATTAACATTTTTGTAAAAAACTAAATAAGGAAAAAATGACTAACCACAAAGTAAATGCTTTAAATATTAATAATACTGAGAATATTTATCTATAATGCTTATCTCAGCCTTATGTATATTTTTTTTCGAAGAAATTTCACGCTGAATAAAAATCAATGGCAGTTGACCTGAAAAAAACTTACCTAATAAATGTAGTTGATATATAAGTGTGTACAATGTACCAACAATGAAGCAATCGTATAGAGCTATAGAGTGAAGAAATTGTTATTTTTTTCAATAGGCGCCTATGTTACAAATATTCATTTAAGGCTACCTACGTGAGAATGTGAGACATTGGTAGGTAGGCAGGTAGCAGTGGCGGTACTTCCCTAGAAGCCCAAAAGCCCGGCTTGCCTAACAACTTCAAATAAAAATGACTAAATCTAGACCAAATGATTAAAAATACATAATCAATGTATGACTATTTTTAAATTATCGCGCACTTATATGATTATTAAACACTATGCATGCCATTATATGGTGATGATATATGAGGAAGATATTTTGTTAAAGTGAACATTTTTTTATTGAAAAGTGAGGGCTATACCTGTCCGCCTCCGTAGTGTAATGGTCAGTACGCTCGGCTACCGTTCTGGAGGTCCCGGGTTCGATTCCCAAAGGGGGTAAAATAAATATAAGTGATTTTTTCACTGTAATATTTATTCAATATTACCATGGACTGGTACCTGAAGCGGAGGGCTGATCACCTTTCCTTCATGTGTAAACGATCAAGATAACACTGCGTTTATATGACACAGTACCCTATGCACCATTGGGGTGCGGATAAGGGTTTTATATACCTTACAAAAGTTACATGTATGCATATTTTTATAATGATTACATT
This sequence comes from Brachycentrus maculatus, assembly GCF_059751285.1. NCBI lineage: Eukaryota > Metazoa > Arthropoda > Insecta > Trichoptera > Brachycentridae > Brachycentrus > Brachycentrus maculatus. The sequence continues at coordinate 990,056 of NW_028281036.1, read as the reverse complement.
TCATTGTTTATATTTATAATACTTTCTGGGTGCTTACTATACTGGGAATGATATGAGGTGAAGAAATTATAGGTACATCATGTATTCAAGAATGTGAAAAATAATGGGCTTGCCTTACTGGTAAACCCTAGGCACGCCACTGGCAGGTAGGTACCTACGTTGTAACAATTTCGTAAAAAAATCTCAAATGTTACAAATTTAATATAAAAGAACCACGTTAGATGTTGGAATGGTGATAATAAGGAAAAAATACAATTTAGAAATTGTATTTTTTTAATGTAATTGGAAACAGGAGCAGAGGAAGACCGATAAAAACTTGGCACGATCAAGTATGCCAAATACTTGAAAGTGGTCAGGTTAGGAGTCGAAACAGTCGGCGGGTATGTATGAGGAGATGCATGAGCGTGGAAGAGGCGAATAATGTTTGCAAGGACAGAGTGGTGTGGCGTTCTATTCTCTCTGCCTAACACTGCGGGGAAACGGCGTGATGGTTAGTTAGTTTAAATGGAATTTATAGGTGTCTCAAGTTGGTATGAAACTTCTATCGTCACTTTTTATATGGAAGAAGATGGAAGTCTGAACATCCAAGTGATGTAATTTTATGAATGGGAATATAGCCTTAAGGCCCTACTCGCAATGACAAAATTCAGTTAGCTTCCGGTGATGCATAGAACCTGACGTCTGGTCATTTTTTTTTAGAATACGGCAATGGTCAGCACGCTCGGCTACCGTACTGGAGGTGCCGGGTTCGATTTCCAGGGGGGGGTCAAATAAATAAAAGTGATTTTTCACTGTAATATTTATTCATGGATAAATAAATTATCATAACCCTGAACTGGTACCTGAAGCGGAGGGCTGATCACCTTTCCTTCATGTTTAAACGATCAAGATAACACTGCGTTTATATGATGTAGTACCCTATGCACCATTGGGGAGCGGAGAAGGGTTTTATTATTATTACTATCGGATTTTTTGTTTGTCTTTTAGAATATGTAGTGAAAAAAATATTTTATAAAATATTTCTTTTACCTCCTTATCTCTCAATGTCTTTTTTTTAATTCCACATATTTATTTTGACAAAAAAAATATTTTTTTCAATACAAAAACAGTTAAAAAAAACAATTACATATGTACGTCAAATTTTACCTACGTTTAAAGAAAATCAGTTTTGCTATTTATCGAATACTAGGCCTTAAGAGCTATGTATCCTCTTGTCTAAGGAACACAGAATTCTATGAAGTGTATGAACAAGTAGTTGATATGTCAATATAAATAATTTCTTCTTCTTTTTTAATGGCTTTTCAACTATCTTAGGTGTTATAGCCAGTGTCGAGTTATTTATATATAATTTGTGAACGAATTTATGGACATGCTCATAATATCGTTCATTTGTTTAATAAAAATCATTAGGGTTGTCACTTTAGTACTAAGAAAGGCAGTAAGTGGAAATGGATCATTCTCATGATGTGTTATTATTGGCTATTAAAATAATTTGAAAAATCACAAGACTATCGGTACCATTCTTATTGAAATCTGTTGAGAAGTAAGTGAGATATGAAGGTTTAAACTTTAGATATTTTAATAAAACGAAAAACGGACACCGCGTCATCAAATTTTACGTCATCGGATGTCTTATGGGGCGTATCCCTTTATGTATCTGCTTTATAGAGCTGTAATAGTAATAGTATGGATTCGTTTCTGTGACGTCATTCGTTACCAACTTACGAAAACAACGTTTTTACGAAGGCGAATTTTGCAATAGAAAATTATTAATGAAAATATTGATTATATCGGCTGTTATAAACACAAAATCAGTCTAACATAATCCTTTATAGATTGTGTATGTTAAATGTTAAATTAGATATTCCTTCCGAGTAATAATACCCTATTGCCGTATTGCGGTAACCACAAAAAGAAAACTTAGGGTATGTGCTTGCTAAATGACCACTGGTCCAATTTAGGGTACCGGCCATAGATTACGATACGGGAATATAAAACATAAATCCCTCTCTATATCCGTAACTTCAACATCAAGTCGTGCGTACCATTTTACAGTCTTGTAATGAAATAGCCGTTTCGCGCGATTGTCTTCTTGTCGTCTCCGATTCTCCATTGTTTTTTTTACACTTTTTTTCTGCGCACGCGCCGATTCAGAAGAGTCAATCGAAAAAAAAAACATATAAAAATGACAACGAGAGAAAGAAGGGGCTCGTACAGGATTTTTTATTTAGTTACTTTATTTTAATGATTCAAAATTCAATCAAAAACCCTTATCTTTCTAAAAAGAGTCTAAAATTTAAAAAAAAAAAAATTTTGCGTACTGAAATATATATGATTTAAATTAAGTTTTAGTTAAATAAAGTTTTTTTTTATATTTTGAATGTTGAAAGCATTAACTTTGTGGATCATATTGATGTATTATTTTGAGAAATAAAAAGACTTTGTTTTTTTATCCACTATTTTTTTTTAAAACCAACTAGTTTCGGCACCAACCTGTTGCCCTCTTCAAGGTTTATTTTATGACTCTCATAAAATAAACCCTGAAGAGGGCAACAGGTTGTTGCCGAAACTAGTTGGTTCTTAATAAAAATGTGAGTGGATCAAAAAACAAAGTCTTTTTATTTCTCAAAATAATATATGTTTTATTTGTTCTTCATTTTGATATTTATTATTGGTACCTGAAGCGGAAGGCTGCTCACCTTTTCTTCCTGTTTTAGAGATCAAGATAACACTGCGTTTATATGATGCAGTGCCCTATGCACCATCGAGCGCGAATTATGGTTTTATTCATTCAATAGTTTGTATAAGCTGACTGAAGAAATTGAAAAAAATGAGAAATAAATTAGTTTTAAATCAAAAAGTATAATATTTTTTTTTTAATTGAACACAACATAACGACATTCGAAACATCTCAAATACATATCACAATTTAAACTTGTCATTTTTTTTAAATTGGACGGAATTAATTTATAGTTTAATAATAAGTCTATCATATTTCATAATTAAGATATATTATTTAATTAACTTGACACTGGCAAAAGCAATATGTTTTATATGCAGCGCCATTATATGTTTAAAAAAAACTATGTAATTTACAAGGGTTCCTTTTAAAAATTCAATTAATCTCAATGAGAAATACCAACATCTTCCTTGAATATCTGAATTCAGCATCTGCTGGCATTTTCAGAGCGTTCTTCTCGAATAAGAAAAAATAAAATAGCGAGCCCGTGACAAATGGCGGCCACCGAAGCGGGAGCCGCGTCATTTGCGTGTAACGGTCAAGTTGGCGCTGATTGGCGTCACGGCCGGGAATGCCTTGCCTCGCGTAGGTACCTACCTACCTAGGCTAGGTACCTACCCGGATTATCCAAATTATTATTTTATTAAAATTAAACTTGGACTTGTCTTTGCGCTGTTCCTTGTCTGTCTGCTGCGCTGGTCGGGGCTGTGGAGTCGTCTGTGTACCGGCCAACGTCGGGTCGGAATCGGATCTAGCTGGCTAACTGCACTGAAGGAGTATACACATTGAAAGCTCCTTACCATATTCTCTGATCAGATACAGAAGCATCTAAACTTGCTGATAGACCTCTCTTCTTCTTCTTCTTCTTCTTGGTAGGCCTTGTGACCTGTTTTCAAGAGGGATTAGCCTCCTACGATGTCGATTCCCAGCTATCGATCCATCTCTTTGGTGGTCTGCCCGGGAGTCGTATACCTTGGGGTTAGCCGTACAGTGCCATAGATAGACCTCTCTTGCAAAACGATTTTGATTTATGAACCGAATTGAGAAAATGGTTTAAAAAATGTGAAATAAAACAACATCTAATGATATGTCTATATAACAAAGAAATTAATACTTGGAACAGGGTTTGCAAGGTTTTCTTCCTTGCAAACCCTATTTTATATATTAAATTTATTGTTCTATTTTATAATTAAATTTATTTATAATTGAATTTATCCGTTTTATAATTAAATTTATTTAAAGTTTAAGCTACTCTCTCAAAGACGTTTGAGAACGGGTTGGCTTGTGATTACGTCACCACGATTAGTCTGTTTTGCCTCTATTTAAAATACATATTAATATAATTTATATTTGAAGTACTAACTTTGTGATTTTTCATTTTATAATTAAAATGTAACTTTGATTTAAAATCACTATGAATATTTTACCATAACTTAATTATAATGTCTACCGGTTTCGAAGCTAACCGCATCTTTATCAAGACTGATTAATACTAAAACACTATCTACTTAACAAAATTCAAAATATTTTGACGGTTAGGCAAAGGAGCTTGGGTAGATCTCAAGTGGCTTTATTTTTATGTGTAAATAAAGATCTTTTTTAATTAGATAGTGTTTTAGTATTAATCAGTCTTGATGAAGAAGCTTGTCCGCCTCCGTAGTGTAATGGTCAGCACGCTAGGCTACCGTTCTGGAGGTCCCGGGATCGATTCCCAGGGGGGGTAAAATAAATATAAGTGATTTATTCACTGTAATATTTATTCAAAACTACCATGGACTGGTACCTGAAGCGGAGGCTTGATGACCTTTTCTTCATGTGTAAACGATCAAGATAACACTGCGTTTATAAGACACAGTGCCCTTTGCATCGTTGGGGTGCGGATAAGGGTTTAATTATTATTTTTAAAAATAAAATATTTATAGTGATTTTAAAACAAAGTTACATTTTAGTATTTTAATCACGTGTATCTCCCTTATATCATTCTCGAACTAACGGAAAATAGTACCGATTGACTTGCGATTGAAAGACAATAATGATATTCATATAAAATAATATAAATAATAATAAAATCCAAATATCGTGACTACAATGGCAGAAACCTGTCGTGACAATGTGCAATTATATGTACGAGTTTATTTTTAATTCCACAAAAACGTCGGAATGCGTTATCAAGATATCAAAGGTTGCCATCACACATTTTTAAAAATGTAATTTACTCGACAATGAGGTACAACACTATTAAACCCTCTTACTGCTATTTGGGTATTTTAAAAATAATATAACACACGCAACTCATTATTTCATTGAACAATTAGCCCCAGTTTTTAAAATAACCCCGACGAATCATTGCATCTTGCCATCGTGTAAATTTGACCAACATAGAGCTAATTATCTGATGCATTGGACTTTGATCTACTGAATAATAAAGGAGAGAAAATATTTAACCATTCCGGAAGTACAAAAATTGATGTCCGACTTTCTCAGGGGAGTGGTTTCTTTTTACACGAAAAAAAAATATTTTCATTGCAAATTTCTGCAGTTCAGGATTGATCACCTTGCCTTAATTTATATGCTGATCAAATTACCGCGTTTATCACATCCGGTGCCCTATGCACCAATCTGATGCATGTAGGGCTGAAATAATAAAATAATAACGATTTAAGCAGCCACGAAAAGGTTTTACAACAAAATTATAAAAATAATTTCAAATTAGAAACCTTGCGAAGTAATTATCAAATTCCCGTGTTGATCAGATCCGGTGCTCTATGCACCATTATGATGCGGGTAGGGCTCAAATAATATAATAATGACATTCAAGCTGCGACGAAAGGGTTGAACAACGGATTATAAAAATAATCGCAAAGTAGGTAGGTACCTCGCGAAATATGTATATGGCCGCATAAAAACTTATTCGACGCACTGTCCGCCGTCCGAAAAGAGCGGCAAATTTGACACTTGAGATTGCTTCCCGCGGCAGAGCTGTCAAACGAAGCGCGCCGTTCCGCCGAAACATAATTTCCAATCTTTTCACCCTCGCATACCTGCAGTCACATTCGAGTCCTCGAGCGTGATGTCTTCATTTGTCCGTCGCAAGTTTGTGACATTGAAATTTCCCGCCATATTGTGAGCGCGGCGTAAATCAATGCGAGGAATGCGAGAAATATCCAGAAACGCAAGCCGAAATGGGTTTTGAGATCCAAGATGGCTACGCCCGGCAGATTCCGGTTTAACATAACTTGTCACTTGAAAACAATTCGAGATATTGCGATATTTATGACATTTCTCTTCATCCTTCCGACAGGGTTTATTTATTTTATTTTATTTATTTTTATTTGGGGATATTTTACAGGATAGTTTCATCAATAAAGTCATTCGCACAAATAAGTCAATAATAATAAAAAATAAAAAATGGGTAATTTATATAGTATTGGAGATTCTGGGGATCGATCCCCAGAGGGGGGGGGGGTTAAATAAAAAAATTCGATGTATAATATCTTTTTTTTACCCTTTGCCCATCATTATCGTCAATCTATGTCCAAATTTCTAAGTATATAATAATATCATAGTAAATCTTCGAGTCCGCCTCCGTAGTGTAATTAATAGTCAGCACGCTCGGCTACTGTACTGGATGTCCCGGGCTCGATTCTCAGGGGATGGTCAAATAAATATGTGACTTTTTCACTCCAAAATTAATTAAATGTTACCCTGGACTTGTACCTGAAGCGGAAAGCTGATCACCTTTCATTCATGTATTAACGATCGAGAAAACACTGCGTTTATATGATGCAGTGCCTTATGCACCATCGGGTCCGGATAAGAATTTTTAGAATAAATTATATAGCGCCATTTTCGGAAAATACTATCTAAAGGGCGTTTACATAAAATAGGTAGGTACTTGTACTAGTCCAGTTGGAAAATTTCTCATTTGTAAATTTGTGAAAATACTTGAAGAGGGATGGAAGGGAGAAAAAGGGGAAAAGGGAAAGATCAAAGATCAAGTCAAAGACAAATTGTATGAAACTAGGGACACGCCACGATATAAATGTCGAGCATTTACACATAGTATCAGTCAAAGCCATAAAAATGCTATTTTGATATAGACATTTTCTTCTGTGAACGTTTTTTTTAAAAAAGATGTTTAAAAACGCCATGCTTCGATGCCCTTACGTCAGTCAAATACGCAAGTAGGTACCTACTGAGGATTATTTTTTTTAAATATCCGCAGCACCAACTGGCAACCCTAAAATGACATTTGTAAATTACGAGAATGGAAGTTAAATTTGTTAGGAACACAGATGCCGCCCTAACACCTAATCGAACAAATATTTTGAATTTCAAACGACAAATATTTTACAAAAGTCAATTAGGGAGACATGCAACAAAAATTCGTAGTTTAAAACCAGACTCAGAATGATATTGGAGTAGGTACTGAGTACCTACTTAAAATTACTTAATATGTCACAAAATGTATCGATAATCATTTGTACAGGAGTATTTATTTATTTCTTTAAATTTATTGCACAAAATGTATGTACATTGGCGGGCTCAATGCTAAGAAGCAATATCTTACAAACAATTAAAAACAGACTAGTGAAACTGGTCAAAAAATTTTATCTTATACAACCGTTTATGATTAAAGGACAGATATAGCTTGTAAATAAATTAATATCAAAGAAGAAGAAAAAAAACAAAATTTACCATATAATGTATTGCAATACGAAAAAAACTAATTATTGTTATTTTTTTAATGTTTTTCGCAAATACTTATACGTTTTATAAAACTTTATAAAATAAAATCAGAACTTTGTTTACAACATTTTGAGCGTGTCCAAATACTTGTTCACAAAACCTGGATTATCTCCAATTACAGGAGTTATTTTCATACTATTTTTTGACATCCCATCAAAGATGAAGAAGAATACGGAAGTCAGGGCATTTACGGGGTTATTTGATCACTTAAACCAGCCTATGACGGTCGTCGGTGCCGTAAATGCCCAGACTTCCATATTCGTCTTCATCTTTGATGAGATATCACAAAATAATTTGAACTTTGTTTTTAACCACTTTTTATTGGTACTTTTCTTAAACTGGTTTTGACAAGAACCTTGTCATCTTCAGGGGAAAATATGTACAATGTACAATTAAAAATAACTATATTGCACATTAAATGAACTCTTAATTATGAAAATAAAGAAGGCAAGGGAAGTAGGATCAGATAAAAACAGATAAAGGAATCTTACGTATGATATTATAGTAGGTAGGAACGTCAAAAAATTCATAACATTTGGAGGATCGAATTACAAAATCGTTCTTCGCATAGGTACATCAGATTGTGTAGAAAAAATGACGGATATCCTTCAAAATTTTAGATAGTAATTGGAAATTCCTGTCAACACGTGTAAATACGTAGGTAGGTACTTCATCTCCGGCCAAATGTCCCGTGACGCCACTGCGCATTGTGGCGATGGGCCGCACTAACCGCTAATATTCGTTTTCTGATTTAAGTGTGGGGACCCATTTATATTCTGGGAGCTAATTTATTTAATTCCCGTTCAGACAGCGACAACCTAAATACGGGGGGCTAGTTAATTAGATTAGTGCAGTGGCGGGCCGAAAAAAGAAAGGCATCAAGTGACGTTTCTATTCATTTGAAAATAATTTTAAAATATTACATAAAAGCACATGATACATGGACGTAACTGTACAGAGTGACCGGTCATTTATTTTTATTTTTTTAGAAATATTGCTTTGTTTATATATGTAAGTTCACTTGCTCGTATCGTCGTTACTTTTAAATTATATATATAAATACTCTTTATGCCCACCTGTGCATGTATGTATATTTATTATTAGCAAATGTGTTATTAAAAAAATCTCTTTTTTTATAAAAAAATGTTTTTAGATAACAAACATGACTTACACAGAAAAAATGTTTTTTAAACAGTTTTTATCGCAATGGCAGCGCCATCTATTGAACGTAATAGCAACTCACGCGATACTAAACATTATTAATGGCAGACAGTGTGCGTCTTAACAGCTGCAGTAATTTAGCACTTTCAATGTTTTCGATTGCATTGTTGTTTCCAATTTTTTTTATTGGTTTACAACAATTTTGAAATGAAACATCAATACGTCAGAATGTTATATTAGAAATGCGTACTTATTTCATTATATTTCTTTTCCATTTAACCAGACTGAGACACTGCAATGCGTGGCCGGGCACAGATAGTAAAAAATATAAATTAAATAATCTTTTTTTTTAAACCCCGCCACTGACGCGGTTCCAAATTTGACTTCCGCGCAACCATAGATACGAGCATCATACGCGACGAACGGCTACATTCACAACGAGTTTGACAGCAAATATGTCTGTTGAAATATTTGTCAACACTCTGGCCGCGAGAAGATTAATGTCCCTCGAGTCGGTACGCGACAAACGACGGATGGATCCAATTTCCCATAGACACGAATACCACAGACAATATTTAATAACATTGTCACGCATGGCAGGGAGCATTTTTTTCGAGAGATATTTTAATATTTATGTCGGCGATTGAACGCTTTTTTATCGCTACTGTGTAGGCGAAAGTCCATTTAAATTACAAAGAAATTAGAATTTTACATGACTATATCTATGATTTATTTTTAAAATGTTAGCATTACCGATAAAAATATACAATAGTTTATTTTCTTATTTAATATTCGTCATCCACATATTTTAAATTAACAATAATGTACCCGCATTGGGTTTTCCCATGCCGAGTGCACTTTTTACAATACCTGCTTATTTTTACAAGACTATTTTATTAGTAATTTATCTTTCATGAGTCATTACATGTATGTATGATATGGTTAAATGATGCGATCTATTTCAAATCTACCCGCCTCTGTTATTCAATTCAGAATAACACTTTTATACATAGTTTTACATACAATTGTGTATTAACACACTGATATACTATGTGTTATGCATGATATCATTCACACTATGACAAACAAACCTAAAATTTGTATCCTGAACAGGGGCACAGTACATGTAAGAGATATCAGACCAATTAACGCACAAGCATGTACCAATACACCGATTAACTATGTGTATGCATGGTATCATTCACACTATGCCAAACGAATCTACAATTTGTATGCAGTATACTTAATCTTACCAGGAGCACAGTACCTGTAGAAGATGTTAGACCAATTAACACACAATTATGTACCAATAAACTGATAGGACTTTGTGTTATACTTGATATTATTCACACCATCCCAAACAAATCTACAATTTGTACCTAGTATACTTCATCTCATGATCAAGAGTACAGCACCTATAAGAGATATCGGACCAATAATAACAGAATCATGTTCCAATACATTAACAGAATGCAAGGCAACTATAACAATAGAAGGCAAAAACGTGTTACCTAAAACATCCCTGTACATAATCAACAGCTCATTATACCGCAAAATGCATACGATCTTCTCCAATTCTGAATCTAGTATACTTAATCTCCTGACTAGGAGTACAGTAGATGTAAGAGATATCATACCATTTAACACTCAAGTATGCAGGTACTAATACACTGAAATGACCATGTGTTTTGCAGGTATCATTCACGCTATACCAAACGAATTTACTTTGCTCAGGACCACAGTACCTTTAGAAGATGTTAAACCAATAAACACACAATGATGTACCAATACAATGATAAAAAAATGCGTTTATACATTGTGTCATTAACACTTTGCCAAACAAATCTGCAACTTGTACCTAGTTTACTTTATTTCCTGATCAGGATTACAGTAGCTGTAAGAGATATCAGACTTATCAAAATACAAGTATGTTCCAACACAATGATAAAATATGTGTTATGCATGATACCAGGAGCACAGTGCCTGTAAGAGGTGTCAGATTGATTAACACACAATTCCGTACCCATCAACTGATAGGACTTTGTGTTACACTTCATATTATTCACACTTCACACCATCCCAAACAAAACTACAATTTGTACCTGGTACACTTCATCTCCTGATCAGATCACAGTAGCTGTAAGAGATAACACACCAACAATCACAAAATCATGTTCTAATACACTGACAAAATGCATGGCAACCATAACAATACAAGGTAAATACATGCTACCTAAAACATCCCTGTACTTACAATTTGTACCTGGTACATTTCATCTCCTGATCAGATCACAGTAGCTGTAAGAGATAACACACCAACAATCACAAAATCATGTTCCAATACACTGACAAAATGCATGGCAACCATAACAATACAAGGTAAATACATGCTACCTAAAACATCCCTGTACTTAATCAACAGCTAATTACACCGTAAAATGCATACGATCTTCTACCGTATCTGAATCGGCTCACGCAATAGCGCCGGGCGAAATTCTTAAAATATTCCCTTCCCGCTGGTTTCGGTAACGAGAAATGCCACGAAACGAAAACACACGTACGTAATTAGACGAATGCGCCACGGTTTGGTGGATACCACGCTCGCCTCGGAGACGGTCCTCAATCATGCGCCCTCGACTTCCGACGTATCTGCTAATTTGTTTCTGCTCGCGAGGGAAATCCGTCATGTTTATGGGGCGTGGCGATCACCATGTGAACAGCAACTTGCCATGTTAGCGACTGCAGGTGGGAATGGTTAAACCAAAGAAGAAGAAGAAGAAGAAGGAGGAAAAGTAGCATAAGAAGAAGAAGAAGATGAATAACGTAAAAAATGGAACACAACAATATACGATCTTATAGACGACAAAGTATGTATATGGTATACATGTGTAGATATGTAATACATAAAATATTTAATTTCACATTGCTTGTACATGTAAACCAATGAAAATACTAAAAATCTATGAAACAACAATACAATCGAAAACAGCTTTCAAAAAGCGCGCTGTCTATCATGAAAAATGTTAAGTATTGCGTGTGATGGCGCTGCTATTGAAATAAAAATCTTATATTAAAAAAATATGTTTTTACCTGTCGCAGGTAAAAAAAAACACCTATGAGAAGTATTTAAAAACAAGCGCGTATTCGAAAGCAGCATTGTGTCAAAAACTTCAAAAAAAGCAATTGGGGAATCACTTTCCGATTTAAGATTTTGAACTAATGAACATTTACATTAGAATTTATGTAGATCTGCATATCAATATGTTTTTACACAATACAGTCCACAGTGTTTTAAGTCTGTCAGTGTTTGAAGAATGAGTAACCCGAATTCGCATTGAAATACTCGCAAATCAGCAGGAAGTTGGGATGCATTTTTTATGCATCCAACGTCCCGTTGCATTGGATTTTTTGCATGCCGCAATCATCAAATGGCAGCAGACGCCGCGTCATGGGCAATCTACCAGCAGAGCCATAAATCAGGCTGGATTTTACAAATTATCCCCTATAAGGAACGGGGCCCAGAGTTGATCCCTGTGGCACTCCTTTGAACATTACAAGAAATGTACAGAATTCGAGCGATGGTCATAACCCGTGACCGCATTCTCATTGGACTGATATCAGCATTGTTAAAAACCAGAAGCACGTAGTAATGGAAGTCAATCAAATGAATGAAGAATGAAAATCATTGTAAGGTTTTAAACCAAAGGTTTTCAATTTTTCGGTATGGAACCCCCTGATAAAATATTTCGTTGATTCAAAAATCAAAATTGCCAGAATTTCATCTTATAGACAGTGAAATAGAATACGAATATGTATGCTATTCACTTCCCAGTCGTCCATGCTATTTTTTAATACCTTTAGTATCTTCACAAAAGCCAAATGATTTAAACTATGTACTTCCGCCTCCGTAGTGTAATGGTCAGCACGCTCTGCTACCGTTCTGTAGGTCCCGGGTTCGTTTCCCAAGGGGGGTGAAATAAATCAAAGTGATTTTTTCACTGTTATATTTATTCAATATTACCCTGGACTGGTACCTGAAGCGGAGGGCTGATCACCTTTCCTTCATGCGTAAACGATCAAGATAACACTGCGTTTATATGACGCAGTGCCCTATGCACCATTGGGGTGCGGAAAAGGGTTTTATTATTATTATTAACCAAAATTTATCGGGAGCACAACAATCGTTTCAAAATATATATTTTTTTAAATATCGTATTACTTATCCGTTTATTTAGCCGCCTCTATAGTGAAGTAATTAGCGCTTTAACCTACTGTGCTGGAAGTCCTGTGTTCGATTTCCAAAGGGGTCAAAATAAATATAAGTGATTTTTTACTCTAATATTTGATTAATATTATCTAGACTGGTGCCTGAAGCGTAGGGCTGATCGCCTTTCTCTCGTATATTTAACGATCAAGATAAGACTGCTTATTTACGTTGCAGTGCCCTGTACACCATTGGAAGCATATTATAAAAGAATAAGAAAATAATTACGCATTTTCTTTTTTGGATTGATGAAAAAAATAGATAATATTGCATTTTCATTTCTTGAGGTGTATTTTTAGAACATCCAGTATAAATAAATCGTTAGTATTCATTGAACCTACCCTGATTTTTATATTCTTTCTTTCCCTACATCCACACCTAATGGTGCATAGGGCACTGCATGGTATTGACTCAGTGTTATGTTTATCGTTACTTATATAAAGATAAGGTAACCAATCTTGCGCTTAAGGGTTCAGTGTAATATTAGCAATAAATTAATCGAGTGAAAATCATGATTTTTATCATGACCTCCGGGAAATCGAGCCCGGGATCTTCAGCAACGTAACTAAATGCGCTATAGAGAAAAACCCTTATTTTGAAAGTTGGTATAAAATACAAATACGAGCACAAAGTGAGGTAGGTAGATGAAGTTTTCCACTGTTCACTGCTTGTTTAGTTACGATTGGATAAATGGAGGCCAATTTCACGACGAAATCGAGAATTTGTACGCCATTTGTGTTATTAATCCACCGTTAATGTTGCGTTCCGACTTTTTTGGCAGATGCTGGAAATAAATATGTCGAACTCACGTGGTCTTTGACGTCTCTCCGCGCATGCGCGACAAATCGCCGAACTTCCAATGCACACAGAAGGCGGCGAATCGAAGAAATTCGTCAGACATTCGACACCGTGTAAAAAAATCGGCTGTGTCAATGCCGCCTGTAATCCGGTGGGATTAGGAGCTCTAGCGGGTTTTCTGACACCACGTTTGGCTGAAAGGGTAACCCTGATTTCGGATCAGATGCAGCCATCAAATTATGATTTATCGCGGTCAACATAAAAATACTTATTCTGAGAAACTAGTGGTTTGGTGACAACCCGACAATGAACTACTAACTAACTAACAATCAGGTAGACAGAAAGAATACAACGCCACACCACTCTTGTCTTTGCAAACAATTTTCGCCTCTTCCATATCTCCTAATTCTACGTCCAAGTAATTGAAATAATTGATCATATCAAGATTTCCTCGGTCTTTCCCAGTTTCAATTTCAAACTACATACGCCTAATATATTTGTTTTACTTTTCTTTCTTAACTCATTCGATTCACATGTCCAAAACATCTCAACACACCTTTCTATATTTTATTGATAATGCCTATCTCAGTCTATTATTTTTTTCTTATTTCACCATTTGAACATCCATCATACATCGCTCTGCCGCACATTCGTCTGAGGGATCGCATTTCGATTGCATTCAGTCCTCTTTCATCCTTCTCCGTGCTTCACTTCCATACATTAGAGTTGGAACTTGGATTCCGCTGTGTGGATTCCCAGACTTCCATATTCTTCTTCATCTATGTATGTTGGAATATCAAAAATGACGTTTTGTTTGCGTTTACATAAGCTTGTTTTCACTAGGTGTGATCGTAGTAATTATTGACACATTGATGCCCGTGCTAATGAGTACGTTCACGTATATTTTAAATCATACATAGCGAAACCCCTTTCCCGAGAGACTTAATTAGTTGTGCTTGTGTAAATTGCACGCTAAGTTACCTCTAGAACAACACGCTTGTCAATATTTACGAGATAGTAATAAAAGTGTTGTTAATGTAAATATCTAATTATGGGGGAATCCAATTATATGGCGGAATTCGTTGGGAACGTGTTGTAATATGGTTCTGTCACCTTGCTAGATTTATTATATTAAGCTGCCCATACACGCACATCGCGTTATGTGTTTACGTCCGCAAAAATATGAATCATGACTAAAAACTATCGAAAAGCGAACTGGAAAACAATCATCACGACGTGCGAATACATCTGTTTCGCACCGGATATTTTTTCATGTATACGACGTACTAATCGTCGTGCTATCTTCTTTGTACAAGTACCTGACGGGCATCTATCTCTTTTTTATGCAGTGTTTTACGTACTTGGAAATAGGAGCAAAGGAAGACAGAGGATAACTAATTGATTTAATTTCAGTTTTACTTGATAAATATATATTAAAACGTGTTATTTACCAAGTAAAACTTAAATTAAAAATGGAAAGATATTACCATAAAGTCACGCCGAATCAATTTATGATATTAAATAATTTCTTAAATTGATTCGGCAGTCACTTTGTGGTAAATCTAATTTAAATTTTACTCGGTTAATTTAACTATTTAAAGTAGTATTTACCAAGTAAAACTGAAAAAAAAAAATGGATACGTATTGAATACGTAAAGGTGATCAGGAGTTAGAATAATCGGTGGGTATGTATGAGGAGATGCATGAATATGAAAGAAGCGAAGATTGTTTGCAAATATAGATTGGTGTAGCGTTTCCTCCCTTCCTACCATGGTTAATTAGTTAGTCAGTTTTTACGTTGTTCATCCCTCTAGCAGACGAATTAAGAAAAAAAGACTACGAAAATTGATCGAAATTAGTTGGTCCTAAAGAAAGGTCGATTAATGTTTTTAAGCTTTTGCGTCAGTTCGTTTAGTTTCGCACAGACTATTTATTATATACAGACGTTTGACTTCTCCTAAAACCCGTGGCCAAGATATGACGTAACAAGATTCAAGTACAAGATTCCTACCTGTATGACTCTCATTGGCAGTCCCGTTTCTTTCGCCAGCTGTTCCCTTATGTGTCTCGTTGGCTTAGGGGTCTGTGAGAACGCCGTCTTGAGGATCTCGAGCTGTTTCGCCTTGATGGTGGTACGAGGCCCCCGTCTCTTGGACCCCCCGTTTCCATCGTCCGGCGACTTGTTCTCGGCTTGGGAGTCTCGCGTCTCTGGATCGCCGTCTAGCGAGCCCTGAAATCATATAACGAAATAAAACATACATATTTATTTACAACATTTTGAGTGTGTCCAAATACTTGTTCACAAAATCTGGATTATCTCCAATTACAGGAGTTATTTTCATATTATCTTTTGACATCTCATCAAAGATGAAGAAGAATATGGAAGTCTGGGCATTTACGGGGCTTACGACCGTCATAGGCTGGTTTGAGTGATCACTTTACACACGTGTAACATTCACCAATTCTACCCATTATTGACAACCACACTACTCAAATTCTTGGAAGTTCTATATATATATGGAACTTCCAAGAATTTGAGTAGTGTGGTTGTCAATAATGGGTAGAATTGGTGAATGTTACACGTGTGTAAAGTGATCACTCAAACCAGCCTATGACGGTCGTAAGCCCCGTAAATGCCCAGACTTCCATATTCTTCTTCATCTTTGATGAGATGTCAAAAAATAATACATATTTATTTATTTAAATTTCATGGTTTGATGGACAGTTAGGATTCTAATAATAGAAAGTAATGTCTCAGACGTTATTAGAGAAGGTACATTTTTTACAAGAAGAGGTAATTCATTCCATAGTCTGGCCGCTTGGACAGATAAGGAATTACTGAAGAATGATGTGTTATACCATGATTTGAGAGGAATATAAAGTTTTCTCTAGCCATACATCATACCATGATCAAGAAGACGAATATTTGATGGGATGACGTAAATAACACAGCTTACAGACATGACATGGAAAAGGAAATATAAAAGGAACAGTAAATATGAAGGAAGAAAAAAACACCCGTTGTCGTAATAACCGATCCAAATGTGTTCCAAAGAACAAGAGCAGGGAGGCAGTTGCTGACTGATATCAAGGTCCGGAAGGTGTCCTATCTGCGGCATGTGCTAGTGCTGGGGGGCCTAGAAACTGAGAGTATCTAGAAGGATGAGTACTTAAAAAAATACAATGCTTCAACTTGATAACCTCCAGAATTATTGGAGTTATTTTTTACTGTTGGCAAGTATCAAAACTCTGAAACGCTGTAACTTGAGCATCAGAAATACTTTAAAATTTCTGATCCCCGAAGTTGAATGTAACGATTTTCGCGTGTTTACATTTCTTGAAACATTATTGGTTCATGAGATTATTGAATCTCATTTTTGGTTCTTCAACTAACCTGATCTTCCGAGTCATCTTGCCCCGTTTTGGAGTCGCTGTTGAGGGAGAGGTCTGCAGCGTGATGGGGCAGAGCTCCGGGACTGTGCCCCGCTCCTGGGCCCTTGGGGGCCCCACTGTCGTCATCGTCTTCGTCCTCGTCATCGGTGCCCAGAACTGAATCTGCTGAGAAAATTGAAAAAAATGTTTAAAATTAGTATTTTATATGAAAGGTAAATTTGTATGACAACAAACCAAACCTTGGTAAGCGTACCTATATGGATTCGAATAAATAAATAAAATACATGTGGCTATAAAAGCTAATATTTTTTTAATTAACTAACTATCCACGCCACTTCACCGCAGGGGTAGGCAGAGGGAATAGAACGCCCCATCTGTCTTTGCAAACAATCTTCGTCCCTTCCACATTCTAATACATACACGCCGATTACTCCTGACCTGACCCCTTTATTTCAAATATTTGAAATACTTAATCATGCCAAGTTTTCCTCGGTATTCCCCTGCTTCTATTGCCAACCACATTCACCTAATTAATTTGGTTTATTTTCCTTTCTTCACTCACTCGATTCACATGCCCAAACCATCACAACACACTTTTCTTAATTTTATCGATAATGCTTATCTCAGCCTTGCATTCTTTCCTTATTTCATTATGTGAACATCTATCATATATCGTTGCGGCACATTCATTTAAGAGAACGCATTTCGACTGGATTCAGTCGTACTCCGTGCTTCACTTCCATACAACTATTTTTGAATTATCGTTATAAAAATGGTTTAAAAAAATCGAGATGTGCATTCAAGTGTGTTTTCCGAACCGAAAAGGGCATACAATTTTGATACCCAGCTTCTGAAAAAAAAGTTTGTTACAACGTACCCCGCCGCGGGCAGAACCAATCAGCGACGCGCACGAACCGCGGCCTATCTGCGCACGCACCGGAGACGTCACCTGTCACTACTCCATTGTCTATGGCTGACGCTTCGAATTCGAATATTCAAACATCGAACATTTCTTAAAAAAACAAAAGATGGCGGTGACGAAACCATCATATAGGCTCGCTTTGTAATGATGTGTGCACCTCACCGTCTACAATTGTACCTTGGTAGGTACTCATTGAAATTATAATATTAAAAAACAGAAAATATTTTACTACTTGGAGATCAATGACGTATAAGACTAGTGATCACTGCGATCTGCATGAATCTATTGTGACGATATTTTAATTATATATAGAAAATACATAAGTTACAATTATTTCAATTATTTCTAAATTAATAAATATGACAATCAAGATATAAAATTACAAATTCAAAAAATGTGCATGGTCGAATCATTAGTTCTGTATTCACAATTGAAAGTTTTTCAATATAAATTCACAGTAAAATCGGGATACAATTTTGTTTTGCAACTTAAAAACAAAACAAAAAAGCTTTGCAAAAGAAGGTCTGTCAAAAGCCTAGATGCTTCTGTATTAGATTTGGAAATGCGATGGGACAGCTCTCAATATATATATGTAGTATACCAATACACTAGAGAGAAGACACCCGTGATTCTAGAAATGTCCATTTCTAACGCTAGAATCATGGGTTTTTTTTTCGAATATGAAAATATTGACAATTTAGATACCTACCATTTTTGGCCTGAAGAGTTTAATTTTTTTGCGTTGTGGCTCTTTGGCATTGAACCAGCAATGTGTCAGGCTATGTAATTGAAAAATGTAACAGTTGGTTAGTTGCATCACATACTCTTATTGAACGTCAAGACGATCAGATGGATGTTTACGAACGCTTTCCTCTTTGCATATTATTTCAAGACCATCGTGGGAGCACACCACATTGCAATCGATATTTCTAGGTTTGAACAACTACTTTATGTTTTACATTATACGCCAATCGGGGCGCACAGCGCGAATGTCAAAAACACTGCCGCATTGTGCATTGTGTCGAATAATTCCTACAAAACGAAGCAATTACCCGGCCCTACGAGTGTTTCTACAACGCTCGATGGTAGCTTGGTAGGTGCGTGCCTAGTATCTACCCATAGTGCGGTTCCTATCCGATTTTTCACAATCGACATTTTATAGAAAAGTTTTCTACGTGATTTAACAACAATATTTTTATGGGCAAAACGATTTTCTTATTATTATTCTTAATATTTTATTTATTGTTTCGGCATTAACTTTGTGGTAAGACATGTTACATTTTTCCTTTGTTTTCAAACTCCGTTCCTTGACTAACCCCTTTCCCTTACTTTCCCCTCTCCTTATTTATAGAACAATTTTATATTTTATATTTTAGTTATTATACAGACCTGAATGATGGAAGTTTAACTTCTGAAACATGTAGTCTATAATAAAACTCAAGTGGTAAAAAACGAAGTGTTTTCTTTAATCATTATTCTTAATATTATTAATATTTAAAGCATTTACTTTGAGGTTAGTCATTTTTACTTTTTTTTTACAAACCTAACCCAACCACCCACCGAGATTTTTATGTTTACCGGTTTCGGTTATATACTAATATTACTGACATTTTTGTAAAAAAAAACTTCTTATTATTGTTTGATATTTAAAAAAAATACAAAATAGAATATGAAAAACCATAGATAATACAACATTTACAAAACTGACAAGTCTACTTAGGTACTGATATCAATCTACGTAAGTACAGGTTTTAATCTATCTCAACGTTGGTGAAGAAGAGCATGTTACAGGGCTTATGACCTGTCATAAGCTAGTTTAAGTGACAACTTAATTCACATTCCCCATTCTACCCATGATTTACAACCATACTACTCAAATTTTGTAACCTGCATACAACCAAAAATATTTTTTTTGTATTTGTCTATTTCTATCTCTCAACATTTTATTTTTGTATAAATATCAGACCGTATTTTTTTATTATTCTGATGATGGAATGATTATTCCGAAACCGGTAGTCATGAATTAGTCTTTATTAAAGTGGTATTATACAAAGTAAAATATGAATGATAAGGAGAGTGTTATTTATGTATTTTTCAATTAAGATAACATTGAATGTACATATACAAGAGTTATATTTGGATGTGACATATCGCTCACTCCTTTCAAGAACGTCATAAATCAAAAATCGTCAATTTTCAGTTGTGCATGTTTTCGGAATGCCCAGAAAATGTACTATATCCCAGCAAAAGAATCATATTTTTAACTTAATATTTACCCGCTACAGGGCAGAAAGTGTTGTTTTTGCATTTTGAAGAAAAGGTATTGTTTAATTATTTTTTTTAAATGTACTTAATATTTTTCAAATGGAGAAAAAACCTTCAGGTTTTACCTAAAAATATCTGTTGCACAGTAAAAAGTTCGATAAGTGGCTTGATATTTATTTGTAATACATTGTATTATATTTTTTTACTTTAAAAACGTTCTACTGAAAAATCAAGTTTTTCGATTTACGACGTTCTTGAAAGGAGTGAGCGATATACCCACATCATTTAAACACGTAATATTATGTAAATTGAAAATAACATCCCTTAAAAATTCCGCTGAAATTATGCAATCCGTTCCAATGAATAAATTATTACATGAATAAATGATTACACAAGTCGATTTCGGAAAATGTCCAAAAACAAATTGACGTGCATGTCAGAAAATAAATAAACGATTTTCTTACACCCTCGCAGTAGGAAAAGGAATGCTCGCCGGGGTGTAAAATGGAAAATAAAAACCCATTACAATTTGCTCGAAGAACCCGATCTGTTGTACGAACACCCTCTCTCTTCCTCCCTTCCATAATAGTTTAATCCCGCCGGCAAACACTCGTCGAGTGTATTTGACAAACACTTCAAAACCAGAAGCCTTTCCTGTGTAGAGATGTAGGTACTAGGCGTGTAGGGGGTATATGCATCCCGGCCGATACGAATGAATGAGTAATCTAAATTAAAATAAATTATATGTTGACATCTCAATATGGATAAAAAGTATTTGAAAGTCTGGGTATTTACAGGGCTGTCATAGGCTGGTTATGTGATCATTTTACACACGCGTTACATTCACCATTCTACCCATAATTGAAAACCACACTGCTTATTTTTTTGGAACTCCTACATATATCGTAAATCACAAGAGCCATCTATATTGAGATTGAGAAAGCTTTCATTTAGCAGAGACTCTTTTAAATTTATCTTTATATTCTTCTTTACCTATGTTGAGATGTCATAATGTAAAAATAACTCCTTTGTAGAGAAACCCTAAGTGTAAACAAGGATTTAGAAACACTCAAAATGTTGTGTAATTCATTTTATTCTTGATAAAAAATGCTACAGTAAGCTGGATGGAATGAGTGAAAAAGAGGTTTGAAGAGTGATAGATTGTCAAAAATTAGAATCAATAAGAAACAGAAGAATGAAAGTAATGTGACATACACAGTAGCAGGATGATCATAATAGAGGTTGAGATAGAAGAAGAAAAAGGAAGGAGGAAGAGAAAGACCAAGATCTATGTAGAGAAGTAGAGATATGTCAGATGTCACGTTGTATAATGGTCTGAAAACTGTCGGTGAAAGATGCTAGATAATCAAGAGCCTAGCTTAATTTAATGTATTTAGTAAGTATTAATTTAAAATTAGATGTCACGTTGTATAAAGGTCTGAAAACTGTCGGTGAAAGATGCTAGATGTGAAAGATGCTAGATAATCAAGAGCCTAGCTTAATTTAATGTATTTAGTAAGTTTTAATTCAAAATCCCTGAATTTGATAGTTTTAATCTACGTAAAAGTCATACTTTTCATTACAAAAATATAAAATCAGTATTGATAAAGTAGCGGATAGCTTCGAAACCGGCAGAAATTATAATTAAGTTATAATAAAACAATTATAGTTATTTTTAAAAAAAGTTTCATTTTAATTATAAAATGGAAATTCACAAAGTTAGAGCTTCAAATATAAATTATATATTATTTCGTTATGGTTCCTTGCTGATATTTTGTAGAATTCAGGTAAATCTATCGAAATATGCAAATATCTATAATCCTTAGTTACCCCTTCCGCGTTTAGTGTACTGGTAACCAGTGGGACGCAGCATTGGACAATTTGAACGTCTAGCAATGCGTAATATCGATCATTGTAGGTACCTACGCGCTTTACTAAATGTCCTCCCATCCCTAGCGGCGAAAAAGCTCGCTATCCTTCCTGTTATTCCACTCTGAGGGAGTTTCTTTGTTGTTGAATGTCCACAAATGAGAGCAGTTATTCATTGAGGGTAATATTTATATTTGCGATTGTGTTCAAGGAATGAATAACAATCGATTAATAATTGATCGATTTAGAGATGGGCAGAAGATTTTAGCATTGAGGGTAGGTACCTACCACCAACTTTGATACATTTTACCGAATATTTGAGGTTAATTTACAATAACAATTTATTATGGCATTTTATTAGTAAATAATTTGAAACTTTAATCGCAAATCAACGCTTAAAGGATAACAAACAATTATTCAACGTGATTTAGACATTCGATATTTGTACAAAAGCGTATGGAAGAATACCATACATTTGTAAAAACAATTAAATTGCTCAATGCAAAATTGGTACGTTATATTTAGACGTATCAAATACCAATTTTTTTTCATTTTATGTATACATATACTATATTTTAGTCGTCAATATTTAAAAAAAAATAACTATACGCACCTCATTAAATTTTGTAAAATATAGAAGTCTAGAAAATGAAACATACCATCGCAGTAGGTAGGAAAGAGTATTGACGTGAATTTAATAACAAAAAATATATTATGTTATTTATTTTGTTTCATTTCAATAAATTTACTTAATCTGTTTAATTTTGAAAATACAAAAAATATATCATGAATATTTTTCACATCAATACAATTTAAACAAATATTTTCTCAAATTGGGTTCCTGAATATTCTCAGTAGATTTATTACAACTGTTATTAACAAAATATTGGATTAATTTATTTAAAATGGTTATCGTAAAAAAAATATTTGCAAAACAATCAAGATTGTTTTTAAATAAGCAGTGCGTACGTTATATTGTATAATAAATACATACAAGGCGTAATAAATAATTGAATGATAACTATACCTTACTTACTTGAGATTATTAAATGGATATTTTGTAATGAGTTATGATTCGCAAAACTGATAATAATAGTTGATAAGAAATACAAAATCATTGTTATCATTTTTTATAAAAAAAGATACATGGTACAACTTTTGGATGGCGGATCGAAAACATGTGTGCAAGACAGTAGAAACACTGTTACAAGTTACCAGAAAAGGCAGTAGAAAGTATAAAATAACAACAGGAAACAGTAGAAGAGTTGAGGAACATACATACGTTCTTCAAGTAGCAGTGGATGATTCAAAATAAAGATGAGGATTGATAAGATGGTTGCAACTGTCACTGTAACAAGTCGCTGTACAGTATAGTATTACAAATACTGTTACAAGTGACTAGAAAAGGCAGTAGAAAGTATAAAATAACAACAGAAAATACTAGAAAAGTTCAGGGACATAATATGTATATCATAGGATATAGGATATGTTGTCCTTCAAGTGGCAGTGGATGATTTTAAGATCATGAAGAAGAATATTGATAAGACTGTTGTGACTATGAAGAAAATCAACCATTGATACTTCATTTAATACTTGGATTCATGACCATTAAGATAATGGAATGCGGAAAACATCTAAAACTGGCATCATTGGATAATTTCAAGAGCTAAATGCATCTCGTGCAAAAGACGTTTGTTCCACTAGTTAGTATTCGATACTTTCTAGGATTGCGAAAGCGCAGCTATAAAATTCAAGAAGTTTATATTCCAATAAGCATAAATCCTTTATGGTCGCGTTCCTGGTCGGAGTTTGGCCATTTTATGGGCGAATTAAACACTACGGCCACCGGTGGATGGTAATATCGAGAATTTTAAACGTTGCCTCTAGCATCAAGATACTGTTTTAACGCGCGTTTCCATGCACTTTTAGATATTGAATAACAAGCTACTTCGTTCAAAAATGAAGCTAGACGACCACTATAATCATTTTACTTGCGTTCTATTGTTCTATTGCGTCTACAGTTTTGTACTTCATCTATGAGAAAGTATAATAGATTCGTGGTTTTGAATTATGTGAATTAGTTTATTTGAAATTACTGTACGTATAATTTATCTGCCGTTTTTGAAGCAGTGTAATTTTTCAAGGCTTAACATAAATACTGTAAGGCTCTAATATTTTGAAATAAATGAGTACACTATGATTTAGAGTAAAGAATTAGTGTATGTATTATTATTTAGAATATGAGCAGAAATTAATTAAATCCATTAAAAATATGTATTGGTTTATATGATTTCAAACCAAATCCAACGAATTTTGTCTGTTATAATGAGATTTTATTACTTTGTTTAGACATAAATCCAATACAAGAGGTGTCACGAACTCTGAAGTCAGAGTTTCTCGGTTCGAACTGACTCTACCACAATTTGATACCTTTTTCTAATAATGAGCCGCTTAGGCTCACAGAAAAAGTATGAAATGGAAATATTTGTGTAAATAATAAAAACACAAATATTTCTCTTCGAAAAAAATAGTAAAAAAAGAAAAGCATAAGATATATTTCTCCCACAGTATCGGAAATTAAGTGATAAAAAAATATTATGTACGTAGGTACGAGAGAATGTGTAGAACAAAGGTAGTTAAAAATGACTGGGCCTGATCAAATCAGTTAAAACCTTAAATCTGGTTGCATCAAAAATATTTATAATCGGAGGGCATTTATGACTAGATGTATGGATGTATAGGAAGCAAAGAGTGCATGTGAGGACAGACGAGTGTGGCGTTCCATCCTCTCTACAGTAATACTACTACTTGTAGCATAATATTTAATCGATACGTTAAAAATATTCGAATTTCCTCTTCATCTACCTGTTTCCATGAATACGAAATATTATCATAAAATTTTAATGAAGTGTTTGATAGATATACATAAATGAAGCGAATAATGGCATACACCGCGGTTTTAATCTTTTGCCATCAATGTAAATTAAATAACATATTATGGAGAGTATATTTTAAAGTAAAATTGTATGTATTCTTGTTTTTAACAAGTTTTTTTAGAATAATTATAAATAAAATCTCAACATACATAGACGTAGAAGAGTATGCAAGTCTGGGTATTTGCAGGGCTTGCAACTCGTCACTTTATACACATGTAACATTCACCATTCTACCCATGATTGAAAACTCAATACTCAAACTCGTATATGTATCATATAATTCACACGTCGCGTCATGTGTGAGTTCGCGGCAGCATCTAATGTTGATTTGAGTAACCATTTTATTTAGAAGAGACTCCTATTTTTAAATGTATGCAAGATCTTTCCCGATTATTTTTACATAGGTACTAAGAGACGCCTGATTTTTTTATGAAACTTATATTTTGACCACTTATATTATTGAACCGAACCCACGACGCCAGTTTCGTAGTCGAGCGTCTACCCAACTACGCCACGGCGCCTGTCCTAATTATGTAAAGTAAAGAATATAAATTGTATACAGTTGTATTTTTTCAAATGATTGATCGTTAGAAGCGCCACCGCCTGCCCCATCCCTATAACTGTCAACGATCAAGAAATAGGCGTGGGCAATTCGAATCGCATTATTTGAATAAGTTTGTACTACAACTACAAAGATAAAATTAATTTTCCTTGGCACGACGATAAGTCACATCCGAAGTTTACAAAATGCTTGATTAATGACCTTTTTTCTAAGTGGGCGACAATATTGATCGATTTTTTCGAAAAACCAATACGAATAATTAATTTTCCCCGCTAACTGTCTTGTTTGGTTAGTACGTCAGACCACGCTGTTTAAAATATTCGTGACATCGTATCAAATGGACAGATGATTGACGGATATATAATCGAAAAGTCCCCAATATTCGTGATCACAATTTTTACATGTAAATACTATCAACATGACAGTGGCGAGCAAAATCTTTGGTAATCGGGCCAAATTTAGCGTGATTAGCAATTTTTACATCTTTTTCAGCAAAAGTTAAATCCGAATCAAAAAGCCAAGTTTGGCAAACTGGCAACATTGTTTCTACAGACTGTCAATTTGACAATTGGCAGTTGATTTGAAGTCAGTACGTTTTGCCATTTCACCATAAACAGACCGAATGACCATTATGCGTGCCGTAGGTTCGTTGAATGAGTCGAAAAACATATTCAGCTTGATCTTCTTTTTCAACGCAAAATTTTGTTTACCGATAAGGCACATTTTTGGTTAGTCAATAAGCAGAATTGCCGAATTTGGATTAGAGAAAACACAGAAGCCTTTGTCGAGACGTCCTTACATCCATTAAAACTCACAGTTTGGGGTGCTTTATGGGCAGGTGAAATGATTGGCCCATATTCATTTAAAGACGATGCCGGCCACAATGTTACGATCAATAGAGAGTGCTACAGAACTATGATTGTCTTCTTCGTACCTTCGTTGAATGGCATTGATGAGACAGAGCTGTGGTTTCAACAAGATGGTGCAACATGCCACACGTCGGGTGTCACCATCAATTCGTTTTGAGAAATTTGATATCAAATTTATATGTATATTAATTCGTTTTCCAAAAGTTGCCGATCCCCGCTCTGTCCCACTCGCGTGGGCGAACGCTTAAAACATTTTGACAAACCGCGATTATTATTTTAACAAATACGTTTTTAATATTTTTCGTGACGATGTTTTATTTTTCGACAGCGTTTAATTGAAACGTTAATTGAGATATCTACATGCAAACAAAATTTCTGATTAAGTTATTAATTTTAACTGTTTTGTGGGATATATAATTAAATGCGAGATAAAAAAAAACTTAGATACGTTTTTTTTACACAGAATTATAAGCGATAAAAATAAATTAATATTTTGTTTTGAAAGTTAAAGAATGGGGTATTATCACTAATAAATTATATCACATTACTTAAAAATATTGAGGCAAAATGATATATGACACAGATGTTCGAATGGTGACACAAGGAAAGTATGCAAGGCTGAGATAAGCAATGTCGATAAAATTAAGAAAGGTATGTTGAGATGGTTTGGACCTGTGGAACGAATGAGCAAGGAAAGAACGGTAAAAAATATGAGGCGAATGTAAAAAAAACACCGTGAACAACTACTTGCGAAACCTCTATTTTAAATACTTATTTGCAGTCAAGATAATAAGGTTTGGGTGAAGATTTGATTTGGCGAATGTATGTGGTAATAGAAGCAGAAGAAGACAAAAGAAAACTTGACGTGATCAACTATTTAAAATTTTTTTAAATAGTCAGGAGTCAGAATTATCGCCGAGAGAATATGAGGAGATGCATGAATTTGGAAGAGGAACTTTTTTTTACATTATTAAAATATAATGTAAAAATAACTCCTGATAGGGTTCCTATTATCACTCAGGAGGAATATCTAATTTAACATACTCAACCTACAAAGGATTGTGTAAGACTCATTGTGTGTTTATAACAGCCGATATAATCAATATTTTCATTCGTCATTTTCTTATGCAAAAATACGCCCTCGTAAAAACGTTGTTTTCGTAAGTTGGTAACGCATGACGTCACAGAAACGAATCCACACACTACTTTTACACCTCTATAAAGCATATACATAAAGGGATACGCCCCATAACACACACGATGACGTAAAATTTGATGACGGATAGCGGTGTCCGTTTTTCGTTTAATCAAAATATCTAATGTTTAAACCTTCATATCTCCCTTACTTTTCTACAGATTTCAATTAGAATGTTACCGATAGTCTTGTGATTTTTCATATTAATTTATTAGCTTATAAACCAACATCAGGAGAAAAACCCGTTGGAGATAATCCAGATTTGTGAACAAGTATTTGGACACTCAAAATGTTATTAGTTTTCGTTGTGATCTAGTCACATTTGGTACTACAATACAATAAGTCAACAATAGACACTATCTCGACTAATCTCGCCGGGCAATCTATGGTATTCCAATTCGTGGTAGGTACCTACCGACTACCAACCTACCGGCAGTGACAAAAGGTGGTTATTTAATTTTTTATCCAAACGAATATCGTTCCAAAGAAACACGTGAGTGTCGAAATGCCCGCATCTCCGCGCTCCCATTGGCCCAAAAGCGACGAATCATCGCCAGCTCTTGCCTACGTATCAAATATAAACCGCCACCGGGTACCACACACAAAAAGCAATAATGGACTCTAAAATAAGGTACCTAGGTACCTACCTTCCTACGTATTTTATTCATATGTAATTATATACTCGTAGGTACATAATGTACAAAAGGATTTTTTTATATATACAGGTAGGTAGTAAAAATCATTTAATATTACTCTGAATTTCATTGTGAGAAATTCGTTTGTCATGGGTAGGTACCTACCTATATTTAATTTTATTTAATGATTAGTTTTAACTTCTATCCCCGGTAATTTTCTCTAAATTCT
The DNA here is from genome assembly GCF_059751285.1 of Brachycentrus maculatus. Classification (NCBI taxonomy): domain Eukaryota; kingdom Metazoa; phylum Arthropoda; class Insecta; order Trichoptera; family Brachycentridae; genus Brachycentrus; species Brachycentrus maculatus. The sequence goes on along the minus strand of NW_028281036.1, from coordinate 961,469 downwards.
ATTTGAAATTCCATTTTTTTTTAAATATGGGTAGGTACTGAAAAATCATGGAATAAAATTTTTAAATTTCATTCGTTCGTCATTCGTAGGTAGATACCTATATTTCATTTTATTTTATAATTATTTATTTCTGTCTTCGTGTTTAACATCTAACCCCGGTCATTTTCTTAAAATTCTATTAAAATTCCATTTATTAATTTTTAAATATGTATAGGTAGGTAGGTGGAAAACATAACAATACTTTGAATTTCATATTATTTTTTGACATCTCATCAAAGATGAAGAAGAATATTAAGTGATCACTTTACACACGTGTAACATTCACCAATTCTACCCACTATTGACAACCACACTACTCAAATTCTCGGAAGTTCTATATATATATATATGAACCAATTTAGAAACCTTGTTCTTGAATCACTAGAACTTCACTAGAGACATCTATTGGTGAAATGTAAAGAAGCTTTTTATAAAGCAGAAACTCTTATATAAGTATGTGAGGTCCGAATCCTGGATTATAATCACTCACACTTATACTACTTTGAATTTCATTGCAATAAACTCAATCATCATGTCACAAAATATTACACAAAAAAAATATTTAAATGCAAATCTGTTATTTTTACTGTATTCTATCGAAATCTTTATTAAAGTTTCGAAAAAACGCGACCAGTCCTGTGTTAAACCAATATGAAATCACTAAATCGCACCAAAACGTAACAATTTTACAAGCTAAAATTCCAGATTACCTAAAATCATTTATAATGGAAATGTTACCTTTTGGCGAGGACCTCCACAATTATACAAATTTATAATTGTTATTTTGCAGGTCTAGACTGCAAAAGTGACTCTTGTAATTATTTTATTATACTACCTACTTATTTACACAAATACTTGTTAAAAAATCTGGATTATCTCCAATTGTCTCCAATTATCTCCAATTATCTCCAATGTCCGCCTCCGTAGTGTAATGGTCAGCACGCTCGGCTACCGTTCTGGAGGTCCCGGGTTCGATTCCCAAGGGGGGTAAAAATAAACATAAGTGATTTTTTCACTATAATATTTATTCAATATTACCATGGACTGGTACCTGAAGCGGAGGGTTGATCACCTTTCCTTCATAAGTAAAACGATCATAATAACACTGCGTTTATAAGACACAGTGCCCTATGCACCATTGGGGTGCGGATATGGGTTTTATTATTATTTTATTATTATTATCTCCAATTATAGTAGTTTATTTTTTCACACAATTTTTTGACATCTCATCAAAGAATATGGAAGTTTGGGCATTTACGGGGCTGACGACCTTCATATTCTGGTTTAAGTGATCACTTTACACACGTGTAACATTCACCAATTCCACCCATCATTGACAACCACACCACTCAAATTCTTGGAAGTTCTATATATACGAACCGATTTTGAAAAATTGCTCTTGAATCACTAGAACTTCACTAGCGACATCACATTTTCATCTCATCAATACATCTTTGATGAGATGTCAATAAATAGTACCTACTTATTTGATTGTGGCCATGTGAAGTTGAACAAACGCATAATTTCACGTTGACCCGACCGAATATTAAATTTGAACCCTAACATCTGTGCGAAATGGCGTAACTACTGACCACTGCACAACAGAGGCGGAAAAACAGCTACTACCATATAATTAAGATTGGAAGCAGTTTAAGTTGTAATTCCAACCAACCAAAAAAGGTTTTTAATGATAGACTGGTTGGAAACCTACCATATAATTATATCCTACAGTTAATATTCCCACATAGATATGTATATACTTATGTGTATATGTATGTATGTGAATATGCAGATACCTGTATATAGGAACGAATACCGGCTTCAATTTCGCTTCTCTTCTTCTATAATAATAATTATTATATACATGTGTACCTACAAAGCAGAGAAGCCCACATCTTAGCTAAGCTGCAGGACCGAACTGAGGAATATGTCCGAAAATGAGAAAAGAAATTACTCATCGGGAATATTATATCCCTCACTCCTTTCAAGAACGTTATAAATCAAAAAACTTGATTTTTCAGGAGAACGTTTTCAAAGTTTAAAAATATGACACAATGTATTAAAAATTAATATCAAGCCACTTATTGAACTTTTTACTGTACAACAGATCTTTTTAGGTAAAACCTGAAGGTTTTTTCTCCATTTGAAAAATATTTAGTATATTTAAAAAAAAATTAAATAATACCTTTTCTTCAAAATGCGAAAACAACACTTTCTGCCCTGTAGCGGGTAAATATTATGTTAAAAATATGCCGCTTTTGCTGGGATATAGTACATTTTCTGGGCATTCCGAAAACATGCACAACTGAAAATTGACGATTTTTGATTTATGACGTTCTTGAAAGGAGTGAGCGATATGTATAAATGACTTTTGTATGTAATATGTTTTGAAAAAATAAAAAAAATCTTTCAAAATTGATTAATATATATGGAACTTCCAAGAATTTGAGTAGTGTAGTTGTCAATAATGGGTAGAGTTGGTGAGTGTTACACGTGTGTAAAGTGATCATTTAAACCAGCCTATGACGGTTGTAAGCCCCGTAAATGCCCAGGCTTCCATATTCTTCTTCATCTTTGATGAGATGTCAAAAAATAATGTGAAAATAACTCCTGTAATTCGAGATAATCCAGATTTTGTGAACAAGTATTTGGACACACTCTAAATGTTTTTAATACAATTACATGAAATTTTTTTTTATACATTGCTTTAAGGGATTCGTTTTTAAAAGACTTTTTAAATGTTTGAATTACTGTTTTAATTAATTAATTTGTAATTGTAAGGCACCCTTGAGGTGATTTCTGACAAAAACAGCGCTTTATAAATTATCCAATAAGTATTTTATTTATTGTTTCGGCATTAACTTTGTGGTAAGACATGTTACAATGATTAAAGAAAACACTTGTTTTATACCACTTGAGTTTTCTTAGAGACTACTAGTTTCGGAAGCTAAACTTCCATCATTCAGGTCTAAACAATAACTCAAGTGGTATAAAACAAGTGTTTTCTTTAATCATCCAATAAGTAAATAAATGGAATCTAAGCCCTGAGCACTGCGACTCGATACACAAACCATCACAAGAAAGAAGACGAAGAAAATGACAGTGGCAAATTTCATAAAAAAACTTAAAAATACGGCTCTGTTTCAGCAGACATCGGTACTTGCAAGACCACAGTAAAAATATTTAAAAAGAAAAGAAAAAAAACATCAACAACAAGACACAGCGATCTTTCATCGGCCGGGCCAGTTGGAAGGCCGCCGCAGAGGCGTCGCTCGGTCCCGCAAACTGTCGAGTCATGAACATCAGCGTGATGGACTATATATATAAATATATATACATATATACATACTATGTAGACCGGCACAACATCCCGACAATAGATCCTGTTGCTACTCCATTTTTTTCTTCTTCTATTTTCACCGTTTTTTGTTGTTGTTCATGTTCCCGCTCAAATGAGCCCGACGGACGTACTTTTAATATGTGTAGGTAGGTAGGTAGGTACCTACCTAAACGTAAGCGAACGTCTATAACAAAATATCTACCGTTCCATGTTTAAATATGTATTAACCTGCAAGAATTTTAAATGTGTAGATAGGTACCTACCTAAGCGTAAGCGAATGTCTATAACAATATAATAAAATATTTCCCGTTCCATTTTTAAATATTAACTTACAAGAATTTCGAATCTGTAGGTAGGTACCTACCTAAGTGTAAGTGAATGCTTGTAACAAAATATCTCTTGTTCCATTTTCAAATATTCACCTACAATAATTGTTCATACTTGTAGGTAGGTACCTACCTAAGCGTAAGCGAGTGTCTATAACAAACATCTCCCGTTCCATTTTTAAATATAAATCTTCAAGAATTTTTAATGTGTAGGTAGGTACCTACCTAAACGCAAGCTAATGTCTATAACAAAATACCTCCCGTTCTATTTATTTTTTGATATTTACATACAATAAATTCTATTGTACCCAAGTAAGAAGGTACCACCTAATCGCTATGCATATTTACGATATAATTAAAAATAAAAATCCGCATTTTATTTTTTAAACATGAAACTACTAGAATTTTCCTTAACTTATTTTGCACCTTACCTTATTCTAAGTCACAGGTTGCCAAACTTTTTTAATTTGGCGCCCCCTATCAAAATTTCTCGCCAAATAGGGAAAATAAAATCGCCTGAATGCCCCATCATAGAAAGAGGGAAGGAATGAAAATATATAAATCTTACTTTTTAGCACATATCTGTCTCTTTGAGCTTCTTATGCCCTGTAAAAGTCTTTTAGAACGCCCACAAGGGGGGCGTTATAAACATGCACTTAGAAATACTGTTCTAAGTGCATGTTTATCACAAATTAACTATTATTTTTAACATCTCATCAAAGATGAAGAATGTGGAAGTCTGGGCATTTACGGGGCTGACGACCGTCATAGGCTGGTTTAAGTGATCACTTTACACACGTGTAACATTCACCGGTTCTACCCATTATTGACAACCACACTCACTACTCAAATTCTTGGAAGCTCTATATATATGAACCAATTTCGAAACATTGTTCTTTGAATCACTAGAACGTCACTAGAGACATTTATTTACTCTTTAGTGATTATATCTGTCTCTTTGAGCTTCTTATGCCCTTTAAAAGTCTTCTAGAATGCCCACAAGGGGGGCGTGATAAACATGCACTTAGAAATACTGTTCTAAGTGCATGTTTATCACACATTAACTTATATTCCAAGTTTTTTGTTTGTTAATTAAAAACCTACAATAACTTGAGGTGCATGTAGTACACAGAATATCGTATGATCTACTTTAAAGATTGCATGGTGTAGGCCGACCATGTAATATTACTTTTTTAATGTAATAGCTATACACACTAAACACGTCTACGAAAATCTGCATTACCCGTAATTATGATAAAACACTCGCTGTTTTGTTTAACATATTATTATGATTAGCTGGATTTTTGTTATATTAATTAATTAATTATACATGTAGACCCTTTTTAATTATCCTGTAGTATACGACAAGTAGGTACCTAGTACCTACATAGGTAGGCGTAACACAAGACTGATTTAAATTTAATTATTTAAACATACGCTAATAATAATAAATGGTAATTATATAACATGTTTTAATATTTCCAAAAAAAATGGTAACCATAGTTTATATTTCAGTAGTATTTTTTTATAAGGCTATATAAATTAGAACAGGCGCCGTGGCTTGGTTGGGTAGACGCTAGTCTTCAAAACTGGGGTCGCGGGTTCGATTACAACCTGTTGAAAAATAAATTCAGGAAAGGAGTTTTTTTTTAAATACTTATAAATATTTTTTCTATATAAGTACATATTATATATTCTATAAAACGAAAAATTTTCCAGTAAACATTCATTAAAAAAAAATAATAATAATAATAAAACCCTTATCCGCACCCCAATGGTGCATAAGGCACTGCGTCATATAAACGCAGTGTTATCTTGATCGTTTACACATGAAGGAAAGGTGATCAGCCCTCCGCTTCAGGCACCAGTCCAGGGTAATATTGAATAAATATGACAGTGAAAAAATCACTTATATTTATTTTACCCCCCTTGGGAATCGAACCCGGGACCTCCAGAACGGTAGCCGAGCGTGCTGACCATTACACTACGAAGGCGGACAAAAAAATTGGACGTGGAAAAACGTGTTACTTCTCCGAAGGTTGGCCGCTGATTAAATTCTGTGTTTCGTTTTATCCCCTTATGATGACTTCATTTAACGCTGGACTTAGTAGAAAGTATCCGTAGCGCTAAGCGGAGTCGTACTGTTGTGCAGGCAGATAGCTAGGCCTACATACTACGTGTCTATACACCAAAATGTTCCATTTTCATACGGGGTCGTAGCGTTGTGCAAGCAGATAGCTAGGTACCTACGCGACTACACTAATAATAATAATAATAAAATTGGATAACTTATATAGCGCCATTTTCGTAAAAAAATACCTCAAGGGCGCTTCACGGTGAATGAATTGGGGAAAATATTATGGTGGAAATGATTTAGAAAACAAATGTGTTTTTAGTCTTTTTCTAAAGATCATCTCACTCTCACTATTTCTAACCATTGGTGGAAGAGCATTCCACGCCGTCGGTCCTGCAACAGCAAAGGCACGCTCGCCAAATTTAGTGCGTTGCTTGCGAGCTGGTAAGATAACTTTGCCCATTGCAGATGTTGTAGCCGATCGAAGCGTGAGACGTCTATCAACCAATTCATCTGGAATACACAGCTCCTTAAGATACTCTGGAGCCATATTGTGTATTGATTTATACATGAGTAGGCAGAGTTTATACTCAACCCTTTCTGGAAAGCGTAACCAGTGGAGTTTGTGAAGTAGTGGGGTGATGTGACTGAATTTAGAAATTCCAAAAATTAGTCTCGCTGCTGCGTTTAACACTGATTGCAGTCGAGTCATTTTATTGTTTGGTAGACCCGTGTATATACCGTTACACTACATCTTATTTATTGTAACTGCAGACAGTTGGTAGAATTCCATATTGAATTGTTGGATAATATATCCAAAATTAAACAAGGTTTATTGGATTGAATTCTACATTTATTTACGTATATGTTTACCTGACGTTTTGTCTTATAAAGACATTATCAATTATGGCTTGATAATGTCTTCCTAAGACGAAACGCGTCATGTATTAACATTAACACAAATAAATATATGTAGAATTCAATCCAATAAACCTTGTTTTATTTTGGATATATTACCCAACAACACACTACATCTTCCCATGTTCAAACGGGATCGTAGCATTGTGCAGGCAAGTACATACGTAGGTACCTACACATCTACACTACATCGTCCCATTTCCACACGATCCGAAGACGAAGCGCCGCTCAAATTATGCCGAATCCTAAACAATTGAAGGTCGAATCACGATAGTCCAACCGCCGCGCCGAGGCCTGTAGACAATGCGGTGATGAAAAAACCAAGTGGACTTTGTGTCGTGTCACGCTGGTCTGGCCGCCTATCAGTTTGGATATCCCATGAGATGCGTTGATCATTAAATCAAGACTATGATGGCGTTGTTTTGCGGCCGACTTGTGACGCCTTCGGAGCATGGGAGGTACTAGTTAAGGATGATTCGACGTTTCGAGGGACCAACAGTGGTCGGCACAGCCTCAAAGTGTGGGACGCGCAAACTCCAGATATTCTACACCAGAAATGCGAATGAGGGACAAACGCCATCTTTTGAGAGGATGCAAAATGATTTTAAAGTGCCAGCTCTCTAATCCGAATGTAAATCATATTATTTTTTTGACATCTCAACATAGATGAAGAAGAATATGGAAGTCTGGGCATTTACAGGGTTTACGACCGCCATAGGCTGATTTACAGTTACAACTTTCACCAATTCTACCCATGATTGACAACCACACTACTCAAATTCTGGGAACTTCGGTGTATAATGTTCAAATTTGAAACATAGTGCTTGGATCACTTACAGTTTACTAGTATTATTATTCATGTATGTTGAGATGTCAAAAAATGATATAAAAAATAACCCCTATAATTGGAGATAATTCAGTTTTCTGAACAAGTATCTGGACATACTCAAAATGTAGAACATTTATAGTTCTCAAAACTAGTCTTGTTTACATTAAACAAACTAAAAAAAACTATTATTTTTTGACATCTCATCAAAGATGAAGAAGGATATGGAAGTCTGGGCATTTACGGGGCTGACGACCGTCAAACCAGCCTATGACGGTCGTCAGCCCCGTAAATGCCCAGACCTCCATATTCTTCTTCATCTTTGATGAGATGTCAAAAAATGATATGAAAATAACTCCTGTAATTGGAGATAATCCAGATTTTGTGAACAAGTATTTGGACACACTCAAAATGTTGTAAAAAAAACTAGTTAAGTATATACTAATGTTTTGTTTTGTTTTATTTTTATATTTATATATAGATGAGTTATAAAACTACTTTTTTTCCAGATCCAACGCCATGAGATTTTGAGAATCTGCGTGGACCTTACATGTAAGCAAATGATCTGTATATTTGTACATTGTAAAGATAGGTTAGGTTAGGTCGGTTAGATATAAGATTTTGGTAAGGTTAGGTAGGTAGGTACCTGCAAACCTTCTCTACGGGGAGCTCAGTCGGTGTGGAAAATTCACCTGTAGCCTTAGATAACATGATAACTTCAAATTTACCGAAAGGGAAACTAATTAATATTTTTTAACCGAAAAGAAGTAATATTGACGATCATTTCGCTCACTCCTTTCAAGAACGTCAAAAATAAAAAAACTTGATTTTTCAGTAGAATGTTTTTAAAGTTTAAAAATATAATACAATGTAATAAAAATAAATATGAAGCCACTTATTGAACTTTTTACTGTACAACAGATCTTTTTAGGTAAAACCTGAATGTTTTTTCTCCATTTGAAAAATATTTAGTATATTTAAAAAAATTATAAAACAGTACCTTTTCTTCTGCCCTGTAGCGGGTAAATATTAAGTTAATGCCTCTTGCTGGGATGTAGTACATTTTCTAGGCATTCCAAAAACATGCACAACTGAAAATTGACGATTTTTAATTTATGACGTTCTTCAAAGGAGTGAGCGATTTGATAAAAATTTTAAATGCCAAAATGGTATTACATCAATTGATTTTAAATTTTGATACCATGTTTCATTTAAATATGTCTTTATATAATTTCTGTAAAGAAAAATGTCAGTATTCGTTAAATCTCCTTAAGCGAATCGCCGATTGCTTTGAAATTTTGACACAACATCAAATTAGAATATACGCAAGTCTTTATGTATCTGAGCAAATAAAAATGTCAATATTCATTTGTTCAAATCTTAAATCTTCTGAAGTTATTAAACTATTGCCTTGAAATTTTGTCACAACGTTGTATTCAAATACGAGCGTGTTTTATATAATCTTGATATTTGTGTTTTTGAATGTGATAGGTAAAAACAGACTTTTTATAAACATACTTTTAGACCGCAATGGCAGCACCATCTGTTGAACGTTACAATAACACACGCATTACTTAACATTGATTTCGTCAGACAGTTTGCTTCTCGATACTCATAACTCCTATCAATTACATTTTTTCAATATTTTAAATAGTTATTTTACATATTTGAAAAAAATAATTATTGCCTCAAAAAACACAATTGTTTGCTAAATTATTTCCATTATCTCATTTTCCTGAATTCAATCACAGTGAAGCGCCCTTGAGGTATTTTTTTTTATGAAAATGTCGCTATTTAAACCATCCAAATTTATTTAATTTTTAATTTTAATTTGGTATTATAACTAAATAAAAGAAAAAAGGGATTTTTATTTTCTTTCTTTTCCATATAACCAGACCGAGCCACAGAAACGCATAGCCGAGTACGGCCAGTTTATAATACATATATAAATATATATAAAACCCTTATCCGCACCCCAATGGTGCATAGGGCACTGCGTAATACAAACGCAGTGTTATCTTGATCGTTTACACATGAAGGAAAGGTGATCAGCCCTCCGCTTCAGGTATCAGTCCAGGGTAATATTGAATAAATAGTACAGTGAAAAAATCACTTATATTTTTATTTTACCCCCCCCCCCTCGGGAATCGAACCCGGGACCTCCAGAACGGCAGCCGAGCGTGCTGACCATTACACTACGGAGGCGAACAACAATAAAATACATACAAACGTTAAAATGTAGACGTAAAATATTTGATAAAAATGTGTTTTCAAATATGCTATATTCGGAAACCTCGAATGTTATTGATGCGGTCATAAAAATAAAAATCGTCGTAAACAGTAATTTGGTATTATGTACACAGGAAAATATATCAAAATAATTTAAACAGGAATACATTTTTTACGCATGGGCCCATGACCCCTTGAACCGAGAGCCATTACTTAACCTGAAGTGTTGCCAACCGAAAATTATTAACGTCTAAACTCTAAACTGTAAAATAGAAGTCGAGATGAATGGATTTCTAGAACGGGTGATCTTACCTCGAATTTGAAATAGAACTATTCACAAGTTTTTAAATAGAAGACTTCACTGGAGAAATCTATTGGTAAGATGTAAAGAAGCTTTTTATCAAGCAGAAACTCTTATATTAGCATGTGAGGTCCAAATCCTGGATTTCAATCACACACATGAGAAACGCCAGAAAATACCATTTTCATTTTTATTATTAAGCTTATAATTTGACCAGATAATTTATTTACAACATTTTGAGTGTGTCCAAATACTTATGCACAAAATCTGGATTATCTCGAATTACAGGGGTTATTTACATATTATTTTTTTGACGATTGGAGATAATCCAGATTTTGTGAACAAGTATTTGGCAACACTCAAAATGTTGTAAATAAATTATCTGGTCAAATTATAAGCTTAACAATAAAAATGAAAATGGTATTTTCTGGCGTTTCTCATGTGTGAGATTATAATCCAGGATTCGGACCTCATATACTAATATAAGAGTTTCTGCTTGATAAAAAGCTTTTTTACATCTCACCAATAGATGTCTCTAGTGAAGTTCTAGTGATTCAAGAACAAGGTTTCTAAATTGGTTCATATATATAGAACTTCCAAGAATTTGAGTAGTGTGGTTGTCAATAATGGGTAGAATTGGTGAATGTTACACGTGTGTAAAGTGATCACTTAAACCAGCCTATGACGGTCGTCAGCCCCGTAAATGCCCAGACTTCCATATTCTTCTTCATCTTTGATGAGATGTCAAAAAAAAAATTATCATATTATAAATATCAAAGTGTTTTTTAGTTTTTTTTATGGACGATGGAATTAAAAAAAAATAATAAAGGCCTTTTTACTTACCGTAGAACGGGGCTACTTGACCTTCGATGTGTTACTTGAGCCCAGTACAAAAAAGAGATTTAAATCTGTATTTGGTCTACAATAATGAACCTATCGTGACAATAAGTGTCATCTGTCAGGGAAACAATGAATCATGTCGTTACGTTCATTATTGTAGACCAAATACAGATCTAATTTTTTTTTCGTACTGGGCTCAAGTAACACACAAAAGTTCAAGTAGCCCCGTTCTACGGTACTCAATTCGTTTTAAAGATTCGATTTTTTAAAGCTTGATAGAATATGTATATCAATATTTTAATGAAAAACATTAAAAGAAACGTTTAAAAAACACGCTAAAGATTATTACTTCGATGATTAATTACTTACTTACAAAACCCTCATGCGCAGCCTATGGTGCATAGGGCACTGCATCATATAAACGCAGTATTATCTTGATCTTTAACACATGAAGGAAAAGTGATCAGCCCTCTGCTTCAGATACCAGTCCAGGGTGATATTAAATAAATATTAGGGTGAAAAAATCACTTATATTTATTTGACCCCCACTCCTGGGAATCGAACCCTGGACCTCCAGAACGGTAGCCGAGCGTGCTGAACATTACGCTGCGAAGTCAGAGGTTATATGTACACACATTTTAATTTTAGGAATAGAAGTATACTTATATAAAACATAAAAATTACAGTAATATGTTCATTAAAGTATCAGTGTTGATAAATATAAAATAATAACATAAACACGTCAAACAGACCTGTAAATCTTTAGATTTCCACATACCCATCTCAATAACTTCTTCGTCGGTGTTAAGATATCAAAAATGAATTGTATCAATTATTTAAAGCCGTGGATGATATTGAAATAACAAGTTTCATCGTATTTATTGTAACTGCAGACAATTGGTAGAATTCCATTTAAAAGAATTGGGTAATATAACCTAAATTCAACAAGGTTAAATTGGATTAAATTCTACTTTTTTTAAATGTAAGTAGAATTTAATCCAATAACCTTGTTAGTTCTGGATAAATTACCCAAAAGTTACATATTTATTTATTGATTTGGCGTTTAATTTGTTGAACTCCATTTTAATTTATGTATTAATTTTAAATCAAACACAGATTTTTTGAGTCTACTAAGTTGTATTTTATTAACAAAAACACATAAAAAATTATACTGTGACAATTGTTTCGCCTTGTTAGGGCATTATCAAACGAATGTGAAGATCAAATGGACTACGGTCCTTATGTAGCTATACAATTCTAAGTGACAGTTTTAACACGTGCAGCAATAATTTATGGGAGACAACAGTAGCTAATGGGGGATGTAGGTATGTACCTACATCCCCCATTGAAATCTGTGTTTGATTTAAAATTAATACATAAATCAAAAGTTACATCATATCTGTACATTTTACAGCAAGCAAACAAGCGGATTCTTCGGTACTAAGTTACGGTAATCCGTGCAATTGCATAGTTAGCTACGTTCGAAGGTGACACTTTTTGTCCACATCCGGAACAGATGTTTTGACAAAAAGCCAGGGATAAAAACGCCGTAAAAGGGGCAAAAAACCAGGAAACAAAGCGACATGACGCCAATCAGGCATGTAAAGCGATTCGTTCTCGCATTGCATCCTAATTTAAATTACATCATGTTTATTATACACTGTAATGTGTTACGTATTAAAAAAATACCATGTATTTAAAATTGTTCATCAATTTATTAAGGCTGAGATCATATATCGTCGTCGTACAGGAGAAAGTGACCAACTGACAAAACGTAAAATGTTCAGGAGGGCCATTCAAATCACTTTTGCTTGGCAAGAAAATAAACATCAATGCAGTTAGTCATTTTTAACAAGTCAATATGTTATACTTCCAAGTTTCAAATCCTTTGGGATTTTTTCAGGGCAATATAAAGCTAGTAAGATATCAAATAGTCAATGATCACGTTTTTTTTAAAGCACTTGGTCACTTTCTCCTGTATGACTACGATATTTGTCTTGCCCGGAAGGTGTCCTATCTGGGGCATGTGCTAAGAAAAGAGAAATACGAGCTATTGCACCTAATCATAAAAGGCAGAATATGATAGAAGGACGGCGAGGTGTGGGCAGAAGACAGATCTCCTGGCTCCGGAATATATGAGATTGGACGGGGATCAGGACCGTCGAGGTGCTGTTTAGAGCTGCCCAAGACAAGGACAATTACTCTCAAGAGATAGTCGACATCAGAAGGATCTGACTCGAAGGGTGATTAAACATTGGCTGATAATTTTGTTTTACCGCTCTCTACTGGTTTCGTTGGAATAGCCTATTATTGAAAGCTGTCCCACAGCATGCCCAAATCTGATATAGAAGCATCTAGGCTTCCTGACAGATCTGCTCTTGCTAAGCAATTTTTTTTAACTAAGTTAGCGAAATTTATTGAAAATATAAAACAATATAAAAATATAAATAAAGGTATAGCCTATCTCGGTTACAGTTTCTGGTAGGTATATAGTGTAACAAGACTTGGTAGCCGAGTTGAGGATATCGCAACCTTTGTAGCTTTTGGCGCGGGTGACAGCACGGTCCAGTGGCTGTCGGTCGAGTCCCGTCTCGCTTGGGAAACCGCGACCCGGCTGATAAACGCTCTCCGTGACTTCGAAAAAACTCACTCGAGTGCTACTCAGCTTTTCTGTGGTCGTTCACGCGAAAAGGGCTCTTGTCTACAAAAACGATTAAGGACCAATTTCGAAAATATTGAAAAACAGTGACATAATGCATCCCTGTTTAACCACGCATCTACGATTATCAACTTTTTTAACTATAGTTTAACAAAATAAAACGACTCTTTTTTTAAATTAAAATTTAACTTGGTTTAAAATCTTTATGCATTCTAATGGTTAGCGTGTTTAGCTATCGTGCTGGAGGTCCCGGGTTTAATTCTCATGCGGGAGGGGTTGAATATAAATGTCAATGTTGTTACACTCTAATGTTTATTTTATATAACCTTGAACTGTTCCCTAAAATGCAGGAGTGATCACCTCGCCTTCGTGTAAGTGACGATCATGATAACTCTGCGTCAATACGATGCAGTGCCCTATGCACCATTGGGTGCGGATAAGGGTTAGAAGAACATATATAAAGATTTGCATAAAACCACACAGCATTTGCGTTCAAAGGTCGGACACCTGTGTGATAATAACCCGGCGATTGACACATTCTGAATGGACCATTATTTCTCATCCTCCATTGATATTTACATCCCAAACGCACGGCATCTACATCCATCAATGCGCAATTAACACACATTTGAGCCGGATAACAAATGACCCGCGGTTCCAGCCGCGAGTCGAGCCCAAACACCTCCACCGCCACTACATCGTGTTACCACGGGACCACCAGGGGTCCCGTCTCCCAATCCCGCCAACCTTTTATTGCCTATTATTATTCGTATCGAAACAAAATACTCCCCGCCCGAGGAGACTTGTGGGAACCGAAAAGAAAAAAGTTGGACAAGGAGTCATGCGGCGTAGTTTTGCTGCGCTGCCTTAGAACAAATTCATTCCCGATGCTGATTTACCACTGTTGGGAACAGCGCTTCCCAAACGGTTCGATTGCAAGTACCACTTACAAAAAATTGCTTTAAGAATAACATTTTGAGTGTGACCAAATACTTGTTCACAAATCTGGATTGTCTAAGGAGTTATTTTATATTATTAAAAAAATCCTATAATTGGAGATGATCCAGATTTGTGAACAAGTACTTGGACATATAATTTTTTTTTAATAAGTTATCTTTTCAAATTAAGAGCTAATAAATAATAATATAATAAAATGAAAAGGACATTTTCTGGCTCTCTCTGTCTCTCATGTATGAGATTATAATTCAGGATTTGGATTTATATATATATATATATATATATATATGTATAAATGTATATATATATATATATATGTATATATATATGTATATATATGTACATATATATATATATATATATATATATATATATATATATATATATATATATATATATATATATATATATATATATGTGTATATATATATGTATATATATATGTATATATATATATATATATATATATATATATATATATATATATGTATATATATATGTATATATATATGTATATATATATATATATATATATGTATATATATATATAAATATATATATATATATATATATATATATATATATATATATATATATATATATATATATATATATATATATATATATTTATGTATATATAAACCCTGATGATTACGAGGTTCTAGTTGAAACCGGTAGGTTAAATTGTATTAATAAAAAAAAGTGGTTATAAAAAAGTTATTTCATTTTATAAAGTGTTATTATTAAGCATTTTTCTTTAATTTATTTCGTAATCAACTAAAATAAAAAGTGTTGTTTTTACGCTATTATCCAAATATTTATCATCTCTCGTAAACTTGTCACCACGCGACTGAGTGGATCTCTAGTACCAAAATGAGAAACTCGATGGCCGGTCAAAAAAGATAAAAGTTAACACGTCCATTTTACAAGCGCGCTTCGCAGGGACCGGTATGGCCTGTTGGTTCGCCGGGATGACTTATGGACGTAGCGGTCGCGGGTTCGGTCCGTACGACGGGGGTCTAGCAAATGATGAATACATTAAAGAATAAAATATCGGTGTGAGTGTGGATGGTGAAAAATGAGCGGAGATCGGTGGGTTAACGAGACTACCCGATGCGAGTGCATTGTCTATGGAGAGCGAGTTGTTGGTCCCTTGTTCTTTGTGTTGTGTCTGGTCTATGACCCTACAGAAGGATCTAGAATTCTAAACTATACGTTAAGGCTTCGTTAAATCGCAACTATATTTTATCTAAATCCAGGTAACATTTTACATAAATGATTTTTATTTTATTTTATTTTATTTGTTCGGGAATTGTACAGCTTCACATTTGAAAAAGTATATAATAAAAAATTGAAAAAATAATTATAAACATTACATTATATATATATATATATATATATATATATATATATATATATATATATATATATATATATATATATATATATATATATATATATATATATATATATATATATATATATATAAAACCCTTATCCGCACCCCAATGGTGCATAGGGCACTGTGTCATATAAACGCAGTGTTATTTCGATCGTTGATACATGAAGGAAAGGTGATCAGCCCTCCGCTTCAGGTACCAGTCCATGGTAATTTTGAATAAATATTACAGTGAAAAAATCACTTATATTTATTTTACCCCCCTTGGGAATCGGACCTCCAGAACGGTAGCCGAGCGTGCTGACCATTACACTACGGAGGCGGACAAACATTTCATTACATGAACAAAAATAGTTTACAAATACAGTTTATAAATACATTAATAAAAAAAATAAAGCCAATTAAACAATTCCACAATTATGTTATAATAACTATTAAAACATTAAGAGATAAAAAAAAAGAGTGTGTGTGTGTGTGTGTGTGAGGAAGAGAGTAAAGGGGTAAGGGTATGGTATTAAAACATTGTTTTTAAATTGAAAAAAATAAATTTTCTTCAAAATAATTATATGGTTTTGAAAAGAAAAGAGTTATTAAAAAGTTAAGAATTTAAATTTTTATTAAATTTTCTCAATGGAAACATAGCCAATAGAGAGGAGGCGATAGTTATTGTCACATTTTTACTTTTGGTTTTATTATTATTTATATTTTTATGAATTTCTATTGTTTCAAAATATTGCTGTTCATGACTTTTCGTATTGATAATTATTAGGATTTCGACGTTAGTAAATAAATATAAACAAAAAGTAGCTACCTACCCCGTCTTCATTCTTCAACGTCCCAAGGATACAACTTTAAAATTTAGACGTAGTTTCACATACAGTGGTTGAAAATGATGCGGAATGCATCGAAACATATGTCAAAACAGATTTTAAGAAATATTGGTATTAACCAAGTAAAAAAAAAATGTAATTTGTTTAATTTGGACTCGATACTAGGTGAGGTTAGAATTATAATCATGATTATGTACATTATAGTACTGGGATTCAAATAGTAGTGCATCGCTACAATTAATTAACAATTAAGATAACACTGCATTGTCTTTATACCGCATCACATACACCATTAGGTGCAGATAAGAAAAAAGAGATAAAAACAGAAGATAATACTCTAAAAACTTAAATAATTAATATACAAGTAAACTCCAATTAATCATATTTTATCGAAATGTCCGTCAAGTCAAGAATGATAGGTGAACTTTGTTTTTACTCTGCCACATTTTTTCTGACGTGTGCCTCGGATGATTAAGTACATATCAAAGCGCCATATGAGCACAGCATTCAGTATTACGATGATTTATTGTCTAGTAGATGGACAGTAGAAAATTTTTGGTGATTGAGGCTCGGATACTTGATACAAAAAACCATGTTTTCGGGGGCATTGAATGGATCAACAATTTGCAAATCTAACGGCACTCGATGTAGTTAAGCTTGTTTCAATTGCACAAAAGGTTTTGTTCGCCAATTGATAAACCAGAATAACGCATCTTCTTCTTTATTGATTGATTAATGTATTCTTGTTCTTCTGTTCGTATCATGTCAGATCCTCCTGACGTCGACAATTTATTGCGAGTAATTGTCCTTGTCTTGGGCAGATCTAAACAGAGCTTCGACGGTCCTGATTCCCGTCCAATCTCATATACTCCGGAGCCAGGACTTCTGTCGACCTTCTATTTTTCGTTTTATCTGTATTTATTATTAGTTATTTAATATCTCTTATGTCTTTCCTTCTTCATCCATTACTACATTCATCAGTTGGAAGCCATAAGAGTAGACCTGTAATATCTTTTATCTGGTCATGCAATTTGATGGGGATATTCATTATTTCATTCAAACTTGTTGTACAGTATATTCACAGACTAATTGATCTGAAACAGTATTTTCTGACCATCTACAAATAGACCAGTATGAAAGGTTCTGACTCCCGTTCAATCTTGTTTATTCTGGAGCCAGAAGATCCAACTTCTGCCCACACCTCGTCAACCTTCTATTTATCTTTTTATGATTAGGTGCAATAACTGTTACTTCTCACCTCTAACCACATGCATGCATATCAGCTAGAACACCTTCCGAACATTGATATCAGTCAGCAACTGTCTCCCTGCTCTTGCTTTTTAAGTCTTACCACTCTGTAGGCCAGACATTCTGGCCCGTATGATTCTAGCAGGCAGCTCCGTAGGCCACAATGTCTGCCCCGGCGCAGGTATAACTTTTATCACTGATTTCTCTATCACCCTAGTATATTATACCAAAAAATAGTTCAGATAAATACAGTAATCTTAATTAACTGGTCATACGAATTGCCAGACAGAGTGTCTCAAAATTAGGGAACCAAAATATTTATTTTAATGGTAGAAAAATGTCGCATTTTTCGATCAGAGTAGCTGATCAGTTAAGAGTAAAAATGGTCAGAGTGGAAAGGGTTAAAGCACATTTGAGTTGCTTACTATATCGGTCCATGGATTGCGTAGCATTCTACGATGTACCAAAAATTCACAAGACTCTTCGGCTTCTTTATTTATCCTTTCCATGTTATTGGTAACCGTCTTCTAATTCCCTTTTTAATAAAGAAATAACTCCTTCAAACCCATGCAGTGCTCTACACACCACTGGCTTGTAAACGAGAGACAAATATGACTTATTGCGGTTTTTTTTCTGTTTCGATTCAAATTCTTGCACGTGTGTTGGTAGCAGTGCGCGGTCACACGAGAGCTCTGCAGGGGTGCCAACTAATTGGCGGGCTATGTTGTATCGGGTATATTAATAGCAGTACCTACCCGCTTACATATAAAGTGTGTAGCGGCCCATCCACCGAGGTCGTGACGCGCGCGCACGCTATCTCTCGACACATGGCGATACCATGAGGTCCATGGGAAACTACAATCCTCGTCGGAGGAGGTAGGCAAACAAAATAAAGAGAAAAGTTTAATTATTAATATACCGGAAGCGACGACTCTCAGGTGCCGATAGATCTCATGATAAAAGTACCTATGCACATTATAACATAACTACATATTCTTATTCTTCTAACCAATAATGCTAAATTGTTCAATAGCATCTAATGGTGCAAACAGCGGTGGACTGTAGGGAGCCCCATTGATATAATTATTTTTTGTTTTGAATATTGAAAGCATTAACTTTGTGGATCATATTGATATATTATTTCGAGAAATAAAAATACGTTGTGTTCTGATCCACTCACATTTTTATTAACCAACTAGTTTCGGCAACAACCTGTTGCCCTCTTCAGGGTTATAATAAATGTAACCCTGAAGAGGGCAACAGGTTGTTGCCGAAACTAGTTGGTCAATAAAAATGTGAGTGGATCAGAACACAAAGTATTTTTATTTCTCGAAATAATATATAATTATTAATAAAGTTAAGATATAATAAGTTAGAATCAATTTTATTGAATTATATTATAAGTCAAGAAAGCCTATCCACCATATTTTAAAGGAAAAGTATTTATTTTAATAATATACACCTAAGAAATGAAACTTTATAACTTACAAAAAATTATTTTACGACTTGAAGAAAGAGTGTATTTAGATTTTCTTAGCGTGCATGTGTTAGAATAGCAACATAGTGTAAAGTATTGTGAGTACATAATATTTTCAAAAGTATTTTTTTAGGAGTTGGCAAAAGAAGGATGAAAGCAGACTGAATGCAGTCAAAATGTGATCCCTTAGACGAATGTGTGGTAAAACGATGTATGATAGATGTTCGAATGACGAAATAAGGAAAGAATGCAAGGCTGAGATTAAGCATTGTCGATAAAAATTAAGAAAGGTGTGTTGAGATGGTTTGGACATGTGGAACGTACGAGTGATGAAATAACGGTTAAACAAATTTGTGAGGCGAATGTAGTTGGAAATAGAAGCAGAGGAAGATCGAAGAAAACTTGGCACCATGTCAAATACTTGGAAGCGGCCGGGTCAGGAGTCGTAATAATCGTCGGGTATGCATGAGGAGATGCGCGAATGTGGAGAGGCGAAGAATGTTTGCAAAGACAGAGTGGTGTGGTATTCTATCCTCTCTGCTCACCCTGGCGGATAAGTGGCGTGAAGTTTAATTAGTTTAATGTTCAAAAAGAACAAAGGAATGTTATATATATAATCGATTACGTGCTTATTTGTAAGGATTAATGGAGAGATCCCTCGAGTTACTTCATAGAATAATTTAAAGAATTTCCATTATTTTTTGTGTTAAATTTCGTCGATATCGGAAGATGTAATCACAGAAAGAAATATTAAAGTTTTCGGCTCATTAGGCGGAATACGTCCGTTAGTTGTGACGATCATAGATAAACCACAAAAACGTTACATTTGAATAAAAAGGTAAGGTAAGGTAAGGTTAGGTTAGTGGTCGGAAAACTTTTTAGACAAAGAGCAAACTATGCACATTACAACAATTGAAAAAAAAATATGTGAGAATTAAATATTGTAAAAAAATGTAGGGACAACTCGACTGTCCAAACTTAAAAAATCTGGAGAATCTACTTCCGAAAATGTAAAAAAAACGTACTACAAAAAAATGTCCCTTACCGTGTTTTGAGTTTGGACAGCCGAACTAGCGTGTTTTTGAAAAAACCAACAGTTTTTGTCCGATTTTTATGTTCATATTTTATGAAAAATTCTCAAATAATTGTGTCGGGTTGTGGTCCCGTGGTTAGTGTCGCGGACTCTTGAGTCAGCGTTTCTCGGTTCGAACCCACTCCACCACAATTTGATAGCTATTTCTAATAATGAGCTGCTATGGCTCACAAAAATAGCATGAAATTAAAGTATTTTTGTAAAGAATAAAAAGACAAATACTTCTGTTTTATTTTTTTTTTTAATACATATTTAAATGTTTTTAGTTAACGTTTTTGGTAAAATGTGAGTTTTTCTTATCGTCGTACGTTTTACGATAGTCCTGTATTGAGGTACATCGAAACAAGTGCTGAAAAATTTTGCAAAAATTTTCGTGTGTCCAAATATTTGTTAACAAACCTGGATCACCTCCAATTAGGAGTTATTTTTTAATTTTTTTTTACATCTCAACATAGATAAAGTAGAATATGGAAGCCTGGATATTTACAGGGCATACGACCGTCATAGGCTTGGTTAAGTGATCACTTTACTCACGTGTAACATTCACCAATTCTACCCATGATTGACAATAAAACCACTCAATGTATTGAAACTAGAATGTAGTAGGTATATCTAGAAGTTTCAAAAATTTCAGAAGTGTCAATCATGGGTAGAATTGGTAAATATTACACGTGTGTAAAGTGATCACTCAACCATGCCTATGACGGTCGTATGCCCTGTAAATGCCTAGACATCTATATTCTTCTTCATCTACGTAGAGATGTCAAAAAATAATGTCAACTGAAAAATATGAAATACTGAATATTTGATATAATTTATATTTGAAGCACTAACTTTGTGATTTTCCATTTTATACTAAAAATGTAACTTTGTTTTTAAAATATTTCATTATAAATAAATAGTGATTTTAAAGTGATTTTAAAACAAAGTTACATTTTGAGTATATGAATATTTGATGTTTCAGTAATCGATTCAGCAGTCACTGTGGTAAAATATATCCATTTACCTAGTAAATACCACTATTTCTATAAATACCACTTAAAATAGTGGTATATATTGAGTAAAACTTAAATTAAAAATACTGAATAGTTGTTGTAAATAATTTCTCGTTTTGAAATGCCGTCGAAAAATCCCATTATGAGTATGATTTCGATAAAACCACCAGTTTTGGGGAGGATGGCTGCCGGCGAATGGATTGCTACACCCCTGGCCTCTGCGGGGTGGGTAGTCGAGTTATGGGGATGAAGGGGGACTGAGGAAAGGGTGCGGGGGGAGGAGAGCGAAATTAGTTTTTATCAGCGATTCCTCCATTCCACGGGAATTCGCTCAGGGGTGTACCGGGATCATAGAAACACACAGATATATACAAACCTACATACATTTTATACTTGGAGGTAAATATTTATTTTAATTTGCGCAAAAGCCTAATAGATGGCGCTCGAGGCGGGCCAGAGTATAGAGTCTAGGGTGTTGTTAGCGTTCGGCATCTTAATTTCTCTCCAAGGAGAAAAATTATAAAGAAAATGTATAGTATACGAGCGTCTCGGGTAGGTAGGTACTTTCGATGTATTTTTTTTTTTGTATTTTGAGCGAAATGTAATGAAATGAAAGTTATTTTAATAGAAATTCTGATCTGCGTAGGTACTTTCTTTTTTTTCTTATTAATTTACACATGTGGTGTATAGGGCATCGCGTCGAATCGACGCGGTGTTGTGATTATATGATGGAAGAATGATTCAAGACAGTTTTGAGGTCAAGAATAATGGACATAGGAGTGGAATATTGAAAGATTGAAAGAATGCAGACGATGTTTGTGAAGGAGCTTAGGTTGAAGGAAATTACTAATATGCGGGAAAGGAAATGGAGCATATATAATATGTATAATCGGTATCTAATGTAAGAGAGAGAAAGAAAAATAGCGGAAATGGCTAGAGCACTTGGGATGCATTTTTTAGCGTGTTTTTTTTTACATATTTCACGCAAATAATACACCAACTTACCATCAAGCCGATTTCCGCAGGGGTAGACAGAGAGAATAGAACGCCACACCAATCCGTCTTGCAAAAAATCTTCGCGTCTTTAAAATTCATGCATCTCCTCATACATAACCGCCGATTATTCCGGCTCCTGACCTAACCATTTCCAAACATTTGAAATACTCAATCATGCGAAGTTTTTCTCAGACTTCATCTGCTTCAATTTACAACTCATTCGCCTTAAACATTCGTTTTACTGTTCATTCTTCACTCATTCGATTCACACGTCCAAACCATCTAAACACGCTTTCTTAATTATATCGATAATGTTTATCTCAGCCTTGCATTCCTTCCTTATCATTCAAACATCTAACATACATCGTTTTGACTCACATTTGTCTGAGAGATTGCAATTAGACTACATTCAATATACATATTTTTCACCATCTTCTTTTAACTCCATGCTTGACTTCTATACGTAGGTACATTGCAAAAGAAATTCATGAATATACTTGAAAAATGTTTGGTCTTGAATATATTGTGTGGGTTAGTAATTATACAAAGAAATTTGAGACAATTTCTGGATCGCTGTGTTCCTGAACGGGATATTTCTCGTATTACTTATGGAAAAGCAAAACGATTCGAAAACGTCGTAAATCTGCATCGCCATTACCTGTCACAGAATCGACTGCGCATGCGCTGGCCGCCATGTTCCCACTCCGGTGTTGCCGCGCGAGAAATAATAATATTATATTCATTCTCGTCTTTCCCGGGTAGGTACCTACCGCGGATTTCGCCGTATAAAGTGTACGAATTTGCATCCGCGATTGATTTACGGCCATGTTTACGATTGTGAAAAAATCAAAGCACACTCAAAATGGTCCACGCTTTGCGGATCGGCGAACCCGAGAGCCTAAAAAGGTGCACTGAAGGAGTTTATGGCGTTTCGTGACACTAAATGTACCCGAAAAGGCACGTTTGGTTTTATATGGTATGTAATCGATTTCCAACAGTCCCAGTCTAAATTATACCGTACTAGCTTATGCTACTATTTTCTATGCTGATCTTATCGAGAATCAAACAGGGATTTTTAAATTTCAATCTAATCTTATAAAACACCCGAAATTTATCCAAATTGTATCAAAATCTATCTTCCGGCTTTCAAGGTTAAATCGCTTATTATTTTTATTAATCCAGTTTCATACATGGACGCTAATTCTACTCTCGTCGGTAACTCCGCATTCAAGCTTATATTATATTATACGCGCGGGTGAATATGTAGCATTTTCATACTCTATTAAAAAAATCCGTAAACAATGGAATTAACTAACTTTTTTTAGATGTACATACACTCCCTCGACAAAATTTAAGAATAAAAAACAAAAAGTATGCACGCGAGCTATTTTTTAGAGATCCTACGACCTGCATGTCGTAGTCGTACAGGGAAAAGTGACCAACTAACGAAACGAAATGTTCAGGAGGGCCATTTAAGTCACTTTTGCTTGGCAAGAAAATAAACATCAATGCAGTAAGTCATTTTTTACAAGTCAATATATTAAGCTTCCAGGTTTAAAATCGCTTTGGGATTGTTTCAGGGCAATATTAAGCTAGTAAGATATCAAATTGTCAATGATCACGTTTTTGTAAACAAATGCACTTGGTCACTTTTTACTGTATGACTACGATATGTGTATTAAAATATAATTAATCACTTGCATAGACCACTTTTGGGTTTATACAAAGTGCCGCAAAATTGATCACCCTATCGGAAGATGTTATAATTTTTGTAAATGGCGACGTACGTCAATCATATTTGACATTTCGCTCACTCCTTTCAAGAACGTCATAAATCAAAAATTGTCAAATTTCAGTTGTGCATGTTTTCAGAATGCCCAGAAAATGTTCTATATCCCAGCAAAAGAAGCATATTTTTAACTTAATATTTACCCGCTACAGGGTAGAAAGTGTTATTTTTGCATTTTAAAGAAAAGGTATTGTTTACTTATTTTTTTAAATATACTAAATATTTTTCAAGTGGAGAAAAAAAACTTCAGGTTTTACCTAACAAGATCTGTTGCACAGTAAAAAGTTCAATAAGTGGCTTGATATTTATTTTTAATATATTGTATTATATTTTTAAACTTTAAAAACGTTCTCCTGAAAAATCTAGTTTTTTATTTATGACGTTCTTGAAAGGAGTGAGCGATTTGTGAACTAGATAGCTGTAGTTTACAAACCAATTGACATAACGGACACAAATGTGTACAAACACTGGCGGCAGCCACTTGACAGTTGTGATCTTTTTCACTTAAATTAGAAATAAATTGTAAAGGTCCAAATGAAGATTTCCATCACACTAAATCTTTTTTTAAATTTATAATAAATATATATAAAACCCTTATACGCACCCCAATGGTGCATAGGGCACTGCGTCATATAAACGCAGTCTTTTCTTGATCGTTTACGCATGAAGGAAAGGTGATCAGCCCTCCGCTTCAGGTACCAGTCCAGGGTAATATTGAATAAATACAACAGTGTAAAAATCACTTATATTTATTTTACCCCCCTTGGGTATCGAACCCGGGACCTACAGAACGGTAGCAGAGCGTGCTGACCATTACACTACGGAGGCGGACAATTTTTTTTATTTTTTTTATTTAGTAAAAAAAATATTTAAAATCAAAATTAGGTGATTAATTTTACGCCACCCTAAATCTGGTTGTATACCGCTGCTGTCTAGTTCGCAAATGTGAAATATTAACGACGTACTACGCCATTTTCAAAAATTATAACATCTTCTGATAGAGGTTCATTTTGTGTCACCCTTTACATGTTGCGAATGTAGTTGGAAATAGGAGCAGAGCAGACACTCAAAATATTGCGTTTAAATAAGTTTCACTCCAACAATGAGTAAAAAATAACGTCAAGTTTACGATAGTCATAATAAATTGGCCGGGATTGTATGACGCAAGGCATCGCGCGAATCCGGTGGCGCTGGTTTCTTTTCTCATGTAAAAATATTCAAAACAAAATTATTATCATTATGGACACGAATGATAATGATGATAAAACAACTCGAGTCTTCGTAATTGCTTGCGGTTTAAAGCATCTATCATTAGAGCGGGTAGAATATACCATACAGTGGAACCTCTCATAACGAGTTATTCGCATAGCGAGCAAAAAAAACCGTGAAAAAGTTTTTTCCTTTTCGAAAAGGTTCTTGTCGAAACCGGTATGTTGACAGACAAACCCTTATCCGCACCTCAGTGGTGCATAGGGCACTGCATATAAACGCAGTGTTATCTTGATCGTTAACACATGAAGGAAAGGTGATCAGCCCTCCGCTTCAGGTACCAGTCCAGGGTGATATTGAATAAATATTAGAGTGAAAAAATCACTTATATTTATTTTACTCCCCTTGGGTATCGAACCCGGGACCTACAGAACGGTAGCAGAGCGTGCTGACCATTACGCTATGGAGGCGAACAAGAAGTTGAACAAGAATGTTGAAGTGTACTAATAATAAAAAGGAGTTTAAAACAAAGTTGTTTAATTTTATAAAGTTTATAAAATGTGCCATAAAGTATATGCGAAAAAACATTCAAGAAATTAATAAGTAATTTTATTTGTATAAACGTAAAAAAAACATTTAAAAAAGCTTTTTCCTTCGGCCTAGAACTCATCATCGTATTTTACATTGATTTGTATGGGAAAAAATGTTTCGCTTAGCGAGTAAGATGTTGGAAC
Source organism: Brachycentrus maculatus (assembly GCF_059751285.1). Taxonomy (NCBI): domain Eukaryota; kingdom Metazoa; phylum Arthropoda; class Insecta; order Trichoptera; family Brachycentridae; genus Brachycentrus; species Brachycentrus maculatus. The sequence continues at coordinate 935,190 of NW_028281036.1, read as the reverse complement.
GAATTAAACTCGTTATGAGAGGTTCTACTGTACTACAGAAATGCGGCGTTTCTGCATCCGAGAGAAAAGCAATTACCTACAACTGCAGTCGTTCGCAGACTTGCGAAACTCTGAACTAGTGTGTCAAATCGGCGTTAGGGGCCGGGCGGACTTGCGGTTTCGGAGAGAACGGAAACCGCAACGCGATTTTTCGAGACGCCCGAGGCGCAGAAAGGACGTTGCGAATTTTCTAATAGTGGTCCAATCTAAAGACACGTTGCGTGATGGATTATTTAGTATAAAGTAAAACAAAAAATACTATTTTTGACATTGGATTATTATAATATTAATATTATTGGTGTCTCAAGTGAAAATTAAACATTTAAGCTAGCCAAAATTTCACATCAAATCTATCAAATAACATCTAATATACGAAAGGAATCTAATAGCAGTGCATTTATGTACATATCAACGAGTGCATACTTAAAGAATGAATGCCATAAATTTACATATTAATTAATAATGTCGAGAACTCGCGTGTGAAAGAAAATGTCAATTAAAGGATATGTATACAAATTCCGAAATTTTAGTTGTGTAATTGTCAATCATGGGTAGAATAATGAATGTTATACGTGTGTAAAGTGATCACATTATAGTTCGTAAGCCCTGTAAATACCTAGACTTCTATATTCTTCCTTATCTTATTTGAGATGTGAATAATAATACAAAAGTAATAATATTTATACAACTTTGAAATCGGGAAAGAAGATCTATAGTTAATGTAGAATTGAAATTGTTTGCTTTGTATGTAGTCTATATTTTTATTTGGACTTTTGATTAATTAACCTTGTATTTCTATAAATAAATAGTAGTAATGAAAAACGGCGTGCTTTTATTGAAATTCACGAATACAGTATTTCAATCGGAATTAATTGGGTCTTCAGCCTAGTAGAGATCCGGTCGTTGTTTGCTTTGTATGTGGGTTACATATCTGTTTATTTTTTTGATAATGTTTGTTTAATTCCGCCCCATAAAGTTCAGGGCACGCTTTCTTGGCGGGTTCATCCCCGAGCGCAGTTTGTGCTTCCCTCGCCGCCTCGCGGCCAGCACAGCCGCGGGCCGAGAGCCCTCCCCTGCGGTACCCCTCTCTCAGTATAAACAGTCGTCATAAACGGATCCGGAGTGCCCGTGTTATGATAGCGGGGCACGCACCGGAGGGAAAACACATAGGGGATGCATCGATTGTTGGAGACTGTTATACCGATATGTTTGCAGAACAAACACTAGAGCTTGTTGGCACAATAGCGGTATAAGTACAGGCACGAATTGGATGAGGAAACATCGGAAACCAAGAATTATTCTCAAGTATGAAAAGATGTACAATGATTTTAAATAAAAAAAAACATTTGTAAATTATAACAGCATTACATTATTTTTTGACATCTAGACATAGATGCCGCCTTCGTAGTGTAATGGTCAGCACGCTGGGCTACCGTACTAGAGATCCCGGGTTCGATTCCCAGGGGGGGGTCAAATAAATATAAGTGATTTTTTCACTCTTATATTTATTCAATATTACCTTGGACTCGTACCGGAAGCGGAGGGCTGATCACCTTTCCTTCATATGTTAACGATCAAGATAACACTGCGTTTATATGATGCAGTGCCTTATGCACCGTTGGGGTGTGGATAAAGGTTTTAATGAATGAATGAAACATAGATGAAGAAGAATATGGAAGTCTGGGAATTTGCGGGTCTTACGACCATCATAGCCTGGTTTAAGTGATCACTTTACACACATAACTATGACAGCATCAATTGATTCGGCAGTCACATTTTGGTAATATCTATCCATTTATAATTTAAGTTTGACTCGAGAAATACCACTTTTTCTTAAATATTTGTTTTTTCATTGTTGCTAACTACCATTGTTTATTAAAATAGATTTGAAGAAGTAATGGTATTTACTAAGTACAACTTACATGTACAAATTACAAATAAATTATAACATGCTAGCTGTATGCGGCTGCGCGTTTCTATAGCTTAGTCTGATATTATTCTTCACTTTTATCGAGATATCAATATAAATAACTCCAAAGAGGAGACAAACCCAGAATAAGGATACTCAAAATATTGTCAATTAACTTGAAAATTTTAATTGATTGCGTAGACGTTTCAAAAACTTTAGAGAGGTTTAGATGAAACTATTTAAACATGAAATAAAAATGCTTTCGTTATACCTATTTCGAGTTTATTATTGTAAACACGACTAGTTTCGAGAACATCAATAGTTTTCGAAAGTACTCGTGATCATTCGTGATCGTGATAATAGGTGAAACCTATTTAAAAAAATAAAAGATGCAAATAAGATAGGAAATATACGTATTAGTTTTAAAATATGATATAATTATTATTGTTCCGACCAATGCGGTACTGCCAAAAATAAATTAATGCAACAGAATCGAATTGAGGGTCTTTCCCAAGGAACTCGGAAACAAGATCAAGCCTACTGTGAAATGTGGTTTGGTACTCACACCATAAATATAACTCAAAATGGACGCCAGGTGTCAGTGCGTGAACTGAGAAACCGCTTTGTAACAGAGCAATGTTTATTTTATATCTACTACAAACCTTCGAGGTGGTTCGCTGATCGCCGTCAAAGGGCCCAAAGGGCGGGACGCAGAAAGAAAGGAATCAAATTTCAAATGTAAACAACCAATGAATGACAAGAAGGTTTGCCTCGGAAAAAGTCGAAGACGGAGATGACAAAAGAAAGAGCGTAGATAAACAGATTTTGGACACAGAATCTGATAGAAAGAAACCTATAACAATTTTGTATTCAAATCTTTACCAATGGACGAATAAACACCATACGCAATGTTATTTTTGGGGTTTAAATATAACAGTGTCTATCTATTTTTAAACTAATAAATTTAGAAAAGAGAGATTAATACGTAAAAAAGGGTAAATGCGTGCGGTGATCATTTCGACAAAGGATGCTGACAAAAAATAAGTCTTAAATGTATTATTTTGAACATAACTGATGGCACAGTTCCATCAGATACACCTTTCTATATAAAATATTGTGTCTACTTTCCTGGCCAAATAATAAAAATTGATGGACATTGTTGCACAAACAAAAACAATTTAAATATAAAACCACTTGTATAGGACCACTTTTGAATTTATTAATGTAAACCCACTAGTTTCGAGAACATCAAAAGTTCTCGAAACTAATCGTGTTTACATTAATAATCTCAAAAGTGGTTACAAGTGTTTTTATTTTATGTATATGATTCATCGTGTTATTCCTTCAACCCAAAGCCAAATCAGTAAATAATATAAGGCTAAAGAATTGTGTTTTGAATATTGAAAGCATTTACTTTGTGGATCATATTGATATATTATTTTGAGAAATAAAAAGACTTTGTTTTTTGATCCATTCACATCCATATGTGAGTGGATCAAAAAACAAAGTCTTTTTATTTCTCAAAATAATATACTAAAGAATTGTCCCCGTGATAATAAAATTAGTATGAATTTTGATTTAATACCAGGAAACTTGTGTTTTTAATATATGGTAATCTTATTTTATATGTTGTATTCTAGTCGTAATCGTAAAGGTTGGATTATGTGCGTATTTCTTGGTGATTGAGCAATTAAAACATTGCAACACTGTTATTTTCCGTTGTCATAATTATGTCAATTTTATCATCAATTTGCTATAAACAGTGGCCGTTAAAAAGCGTAATTAAACTGTTTTTGTATAAATGAATAATCATCAAACAATCTATCATTGAACCGACGTGATTCTCGTAGTTTGTATTGACGCCGTAGCGTGATTGGGCAGACGTTCGACTGCGAAACTAGCGTCGCGGTTTCATCCCAAGTGAATTTAATAAATATTTATTTTGAATTGGCCTGGGTAATATTTTGTCAAGGCCGTATGAAATTGGCTCGTCCTCGAAGTTTTCACTATTTTTTTTTCAAAACATATTATATACATATAATATTCCCGATGAGTAATATCTATTTCTCATTTTGGGATTTGGGATTAAGGTTAACAAGACTGGAACACAAATAATAAAGTAACAAAAAAGATTTTTTTTAAATAACCAAAAATCATACATGGCAAAATAAAGAAAAAAACATTAAACAGGTATCGATGCGTATCTTCCGATTAGTAAACATTATAATTTCGTCGTCACTATCACTACTTTGAATATAACAAACATGTGATGTTTTATAATCGCTTTAACCCTATAATGAAAACAATTAGTTTCTATTTTTTCCTAAAAAATAGTTAAATTTGTTTTTTTTGTGAATATTACTGACGGCTTGGAACTTTAGAAACACACACGTTGTTTACATAACCTCCAAAATATACTGGCGTCATCTTCAAAATACAGCGCTTTTGTTTAAAGTATACCAGAGTCAATAAATATTCTCAGCGCTATTAACTATTCAAAGATGGAAAAATCAATAATTTTTACAATCACAGTTATTACAACTGATAAATTGGACGCAAATATACGTTTTCTAACACAATTTTTCATCAAAAACCCGAAGGATGTTCCGATAAAAACTATCAATAACTAAGAAACATCGACGAAACGATTCCGACAAAAAATCAAAGACTCACCGTGATGGAGAGCCGGCGCTTTTCCTTCGAGGAAATCCTTTTTGCATATGAACTTGTTGTCTGCCAGCACGTAGAGCTCCTCTCCGGTGCTGAGCTGTTTGCGGCAGACGAGGCAGGTGAAGCAGTTGAGGTGGAAGACGATCTCTCTGGCTTTGCGGACCAGCTCCGATGGAGATATTCCATCTCCGCAGCCGCCGCATTTCGTGCCATATCGCCTGATAATGAAAAATTAATTTTATTATTTATTGGTTATAAAACATCGTGGAATAAAATAATTATTTAAATATAAAAATAAAATACTTGTATATATGGTATATCGCTCACTTCTTTCAAGAACGTCAGTAATCAAAAATCGTCAATTTTCAGTTGTGCATGTTTTCGGAATGCCCAGAAAATGTACTATATCCCAGCAAAAGAGGCATATTTTTAACCGCTACAGGGCAGAAGGTGTTGTTTTTGCATTTTGAAGAAAAGGTATTGTTTTTTTTTTTTAAATATACCAAATATTTTTCAAGTGGAGAAAAAACCTTCAGGTTTTACCTAAAAAGATCTGTTGCACAGTAAAAAGTTAAATAAGTGGCTTGATATTTTTTTTTGATACATTGCATTATATTTTTAAACTTTAAAAACTATCTCCTGAAAAATCGAGTTTTTTGATTTATGACGTTCTTGAAAGGAGTGAGCGATATGTGCTATTATTTCATAAACCATTCACCTCGTAAATTTGTTTTACAAGTTTTAAAACAAGTTTTTATCATAAATGACATTGTTGAAAAAGCTGGACGATATTTTAGACCAATTTTGAGTTTATTAATGTAAACATGACTAGTTCGAGAACTACAGATATATTCATCAGCGGGTGATAATACAAACTTTGATACGGTTTTTATGTTCACCCGTTGAAGAAAACTCGTGACTCGTCTATAGTTCTTGAAACTAACCTTGTTTACATTGAACTCAAAAGAAGTTTTATACAAAGGTTTTATAAAAATGTTTTGTTTTATTAAAAAAAAATCAGTAATAAAAATTACATAGTATATTTACACCAACAAATTGATCAACCGCTCAAAATATGCTGTATCTGACCTTTGCGTCCATCCTTCATAGAAGTAGTATAGTAGTAGCATATTGTAGGTGTCTCGAATTGAGACGAAGCATCTATCGTTTTTTAAACGAAAGAAGACCTGGTATTTATATATCTGGCAATTATGTACCCTTGTACTGGATTTGTACTCTTGAACATCTCTACCGAAGACTAAGTATCGGCCAAATAGTTACCTGAAGAAGTGCCAGAAAAAGAGCTTGGCATGACGGACTTGAATGTTCACTCTATATACTTGTACCAAATTCTACCGGAGACCAAGTGTAGCCAGCTAGTAACCTGAAGAAGTCGTTTCAGCAGAATAGCTTGTCTGACTTAGGTGATCACTTTATATACGCTCCAGCACCTTGGGCAGGAACTTGTCGAGGATGGGCTTGTCGCGTGTATACTTGCACCAGGTTTGAAGATGGAGTGTGGCCAGCTAGTTACCTGAAGAAGTCGTTCCGGCAGAAGAGCTTGGCCTCCCTGGAGAAGCACTTGTCGGTGAGCGGCTCGCGGCAGTCCACGCAGCGCACGCAGCCCGCGTGCCACGCGCGCTCCAGCACCTTGAGCAGGAACTTGTCGAGGATGGGCTTGTCGCAGCCCGCGCACGCCATCACCGTGCCGCCCGCCACCGCCTCGCCTCGCCCTGAAAAACATTTTTTTTATTCAACCACATGGGGCAGAAACTTAGACCCTAAGAGATGCCGAACGTCAAAAACTAGATGCTTTTGAGATGTAGTTCTGAGGGAAGATGTAGGCAATCCTGTGGACAGCAAAGAGAACAAACCTTTAGGAAACATCTGAGACATTACTATCTATTATAAGTCTCCTAACTGTCCATCAAACCTCCTTCCTTAGTTTTTCCCTCTACCTCATTCCCTAAACTCCCTTTTTCCTTTGCCTTCCTTATTATCATCAATTTGTAATTTGTGTATGTGTTTTTTTAAATATTCAAGTACTTTCTCGAATTCTTAAGTGTTGCATTTTGTTATTTTAAAATTATTTTGTAATCTCAGAAATCAACCTTTTTTCATAATATATTGAATCTAATATATCGTAGTCATACAGGAAAAGTGACCAAGTGCATTTTTTTTTACAAAAACATGATCATTGACTATTTGATGTCTTACTAGCTTAATATTGCCCTAAAAATCCCATACGATTTTAAACTTGGATGTATAATATATTGACTTGTTAAAAATGATTAACTGCATTGATATTTATTTTCATGCCAAGCAAAAGTGACTTAAATGGTCCTCCTGAACATTTAACGTTATGTTAGTTGGCCACTTTCTCCTGTATGACTACGATATGTTTAATATACCGGTACTTGAAGCGTGTTCAACGATCAAGATATAACTGCTTACATACGTTGAAGTGCCCTGTACACCACTGGGTACTGATAAAGGTTAAAAGAAAAGGAATTTCAACATGCAGGATATCGTAATTTTCAAAGCGAGGCTTAAGTTATCCCTAAATACCTTGGAGATTAGGCTTAACATTAGCTTCTTTCCGACTGCAGTTATAATCTCCTGGTAGGGTTGTTTCATTCTCTTTGTGAATTGTGAGAAAAACAAAACCCACCCTAAGCACATCAAACCGACGCTCTTCTGTTCCTCACACCTATTTAAATTTGTCATAATAAAGTACCTAGAAGGAAGGACGAAGAGAAGATAGAAGGCCAGGTATTTAAAAAATGTAAGGTAAAATGATCTACCTGTATTTAAGCGATCGAAAAAGTCAAAAAAGCGTATTTTATGGTAAAAACAATATAATGTGTCAAATTTGGAAGTCATGATCTCAAGTGCTCGCTTACATATTAATTCAATTATTTTTCCAATAAAGGAAGAATGCATCCATTTTTTAAAAGAATATGTAGTAAAGGATCTTCTTCAAACCCTTATCCGCACCCCAATGGTGCATAGGGCACTGCATCATATAAACGCATTGTTATCTTGATCGTTAAGACATGAAGGAAAGGTGATCAGCCCTCCGCTTCAGGTATGAACCAGTCCAGGGTAATATTGAATAAATATTAGAGTGAAAAAATCACTTATATTTATTTATACAGAACGGTAGCTGAGCGTGCTGACCATTACACTACGGAGGCAGACAAAATCAAGACATTTTAAGAGATATAAACTAAAAATCATCATTTTTAAGACATAAAAACTAAAGATTGTATAAATCCTTGTATATAATAGGCAGTTACATTTTTTTTTTAAATAACCGAAACTAATACGACAAAATTTAAAAACAATAAACAGGTAAAATATATAGGCATAAGAAACATATTTTAATGAAATAAATGAGAAAAACATAAGGTAAGATGCATATTTAAAATAAACAAATGAGAAAATATAAAAAATGAGAAAATAATAAATGAATAAAGGATTTTTCAATTTTGTTTAAACAAGCCAATTTTATACAAAACGGCAATTTTCTGTTAATATATAGACGATATACAACTATGTGTATGTATATAATATACATATATTTATATATATATATATATATATATATATATATATATATATATATATATTCATTCCTTTCAAGAACGTCATAAATAAAAAATCGTCAATTTACAGTTGTGCATGTTTTCGGAATGCCCTGAAAATGTACTATATCCCAGCAAAAGAGGCATATTTTTAACTTAATATTTACCCGCTACAGGGCCGAAAATGATGTTTTTGCATTTTGAAGAAAAGGCATTGTTTAACTATTTTTTTAAATATACTAAATATTTTTCAAATGGAGAAAAAACCTTCAGGTTTTACCTAAAAAAATCTGTTGCACAGTAAAAAGTTCAATTAGTAGCTTGATATTTATTTTTAATACATTGTGTTATATTTTTAAACTTTAAAAACGTTCTTGAAAGGAGTGAGCGATATGTGAACAAGTATTTAGACAAACTCAAAATGATGTGAGTGAATTTTAAAACGTTTTGAAACGGAATAAAAATGGACTTCTATACATTTCCTACCTAAACAATTATGACGGACATGATCTTGTGTTTTTTTTTAATCCTTGGGTTAGGTTAGGTAGGTTACAAATGGATTTAGTGACGGTAAGTTCCACTTCCTTAAATTACAGGGATAAGCGTGACCAGACTCCAGGTATAAGAGAACGAAAAAAAGGATATTATGTTTTTTTCTGTTTCAAAATAGGTTTAGTAGAATGATACTCGTATTTCTATTTTCACCTCATATATACATCTACGTATAACTAACTAACTAACCATCATGCCGCTTCCCCGCAGGGGTAAGCAGATAGGATAGAACGCCACTCCAATTTGTCCTTGCAAACAATCTTCGCCTCTTACACATTCATGCATCTCTTCATACGTGCCCACTAATCATTCCGACTCCTGACCTGACCACATTCAAGTATTTGAAATACTTGATCTTGCCAAATATTCTTCGACTTCCTCTCCTTTTATTACCAACTACATTCATCTCACAAATTTGTTTTCCATTCTTTCTTCACTCATTCGATTCGCTAATTATTTATATTTTATTAATTTCAAAGTCCAGTAATTCAACATATTTCCAGTATAAAAATAGAAATATTTTTTGCATCTCAACATAGATGAAGAAGAACATGGAAGACTGGGTATTTCAGGGCTTATGACCTATCATACGCAGGTTTATATTATTCTTCATCTATGTTGAAATGTCGAAAATATAAAAATAACTATAAATAATAAAAAATATAAAATAAAGTGGAAAAAATGCGGATTTGTGAACAAGTATTTGGACACACTCAAAATGTTTTGAAAAATATCAAGTTTAACGCTGCTCATTTTAGACTAATCAACATAGATGAAGAAGAATATAAATGTTTGGGTTAGATTTATATTATCCACTGACACTTCGTGATGGAATTGCATTTTTAATATATTATTAGATTAAAACCAATATTTTTAGCTTTTCCACTTTATTTTAATTAGACCAGCGACCGGGTTTCGTCGTTACCGTCATCATCAGACTGGTGGGAGGCTATACAAATAGTTATGTTATATATAAAACAAGGCAGGAGTTGATAACCATGATTTGATATACTTAATTTTATTGAGAAATTAATTTAATTTGAGTGAATTTAAGTATTGTATGATATAAAAAGTGATGTCTGATGATGTCGGTAACGACGAAACCCGGTCGCTGGTCAAATTAAAATAAAGTGGAAAAGCTAAAAATATTGGTTTTAATCTAATAATATATGTTTGGGTTAGGTTAGGTCATAATCTGTACAAGGCTTATAATCTGTAATTGGCTTATTTATATTTTTCTACGTCTATGTTGAGATGTCGAAAATGTAAATATTACTGTTAAATGATAAGAATCCAGATTTGTGAACAAGTATTTGGACACACTCAAAATGTTGTAAAAATATAAAGTTTTACGCGGAGCGCATGAAAATAAGTAGGTATCTATTGTAGATAAATATTTTGCTTCGGGCAAAACGCAACGTATCCAAGTACGATTCAACTCGCTTATACGTATAAAATCAATAAGATATTTTTAGATTGATAACATTATAAGTTGATTACATGCTTAGTGTAACATTTTAACACTGAAAGTAAATATCGCTCACTCCTTTCAAGAACGTCATAAATCAAAAATCGACAATTTTAAGTTGTGCATATTTTCAGAATGCTCATAAAATGTACTACAGTATCTACTCAATGAATTAGGGCCACCCATTATTTTTTTGAATACTCTGAAATCTTTTGGATTATTACATTTATTTTACATAAATACTTTAAGTTTTTTATTGACATCTAATATCATGTATATTACCTTCAATAATATGTAAAATATACCTGGATTATTTAAGCGTTTACAAAATTTTAAACCCTTTTTCTGAGAAAGGTCCCTAATTAGCACAGGTAGACAGATAGTTGAAAGTTCAAAAAAAAGCCCTATCTCATTTATTAGTGAAGTTTCTTGAGTTCTGATTGTTGTTTTGTTCAGAGAGGTTATATAGTTATCGTGTCTTGTGAAAAAAACTTAATATTTAATTTTAGTTCATAAAGTATAATTTTTTTTTGTAAACACAAGTGTTTTTTTTGAAAAGGACAAAATGGGAAAAAGTAAAGACATTTCTGAGGAAAAAAAGTCTAGTGTTATAGTGCTACTGAAATTAGGAATACTATCTAATAGAGAAATTTCAAAAAAAGAAAACGTTTCTCGTCAAACAGTGGACAAAATTTCAAAATCAATAAAAAATCAGTCACCCGCCACCAGCAATCAGCGAAAGAACTGTCGTAAGATTAGAAAAACAACACCGAGGACTGATCAAAAAATCGTTCAAAGTGCCTTAGAAAACCGAAGTGCATCAGCAAAAACATTAAAAATAAAATTGGAAGAAGAGGGTATAAATATATCGGTATCAACACTGAGGCGACGTATTTACGAAGTAAATCTGAAATGCAGGCGCCCTGTAAAAGTACCAAAATTGACACCACGAATGAAAGCGGATCGATTAAAATGGGCCAGGCTACATCGAAATTACTCGGTAGATGATTGGAAAAAGGTATTTATTTAAATTGAATTTTCAACATATCATTTTAGTCAATAAACTTATATATTTGAATTAAACTTAAATTTTCATTATTTTTCAGGTCATCTTTAGTGATGAGTGCCGGTTAGAAGCCGTGACAGAGAGCCGTCGATTCGTCAGGAGAACACCAATGGAACGTTACAATGAGGCCTGTGTGGTTAAAGTTATCAAACACCCCCCTGCAACAATGATATGGTCATGTATTATTAACAATTTACCTGGGCCGTTGTTTTTCGTGGAAGGAACAATGAACCAAAATTCCTATAAGCAGGTCCTCGAACGAATTTTATTGCCCTTCTACCATACACTCGACCCAACAGAAGGTCCATACACCTTCATGCAGGATGGGGCACCTTGCCACCGGGCTAAATCAATAATAAAAATTTTGTCTAACAAAAATCTGCCTTTGCTCCCCTGGCCTGGAAATTCTCCGGACCTTAATCCTATAGAAAACGTATGGAGCATGTTAAAAAATAAGGTATACTCATTCCCAAATCTGACAGTAGACTGTCTAAAAAAAAAAATTCAAAAAATTAGGTCAGAAGACGAAGAAATAAAAAACACGATAAAACAGTGCATTTTAAGTATGCCAAAAAGAATTGAGGCAGTTATTTCTGCCAAAGGTGGAAATAATAAATACTAACTATATTTATATGAAAATATATGCATAATTTAAGCGTAATAAAGTGTTCTTGTGTAAATAAAATTCAATGTTGTTTTATTCAAGGTTTTCTCTGAGTTATTCCTGTTTGAATTGAGAAATTGCGCGAAATTCTGCGTGGCCCTAATTCATTGAGTAGATACTGTATATCCCAGCAAAAGAGGCATATTTTTAACTTAATATTTACTCGCTACAAAGTGTTGTTTTTGCATTTTGAAGAAAAGGTATTTTTTAATTATTTTTTTTTTAATATGCTAAATATTTTTCAAATGCAGGAAAACCTTCAGGTTTTACATAAAATGATCTGTTGCACAGTAAAAAGTTCAATAAGCGGCTTGATATTTATTTTTAATACTTTGTATTATATTTTAAAACTTTAAAAACGTTCTCCTGAAAAATCAAGTTTTTTTATTTATGACGTTCTTGAAAGGAGTGAGCGATGTGTACTTTGATTAAAATGTATTGAAGTCTGTAAATGTAATTACTGTATTGGAATACAGGTGTTTGTGTATGAAATAGGTAGGGTAAGAAATGTAGGGTAATAGGTTTTAATTCGGTGTTCGGCCTCAATTTTTACGACCTTATACTGAGAGCATATTCACTTGCTACTTTTGCCATCATTTTATTCTATTTTATTTTATTTTATTTGTCCGGGAATTGTACAGCTTTACATTTAAAAAGTATATTATAAAAAATAGTTACATTAATAAAAATAAAGTCAATTAAACAATTTCACATTTATGTGATAATAACTATTAAAATATTAGAGATAAAAATAAATTAAAAAAAAGAGTAGGGGTGTGTGTGTGAGGAAGGGAGTAAAAGGGTAGGGGTGTGGTATAAAAAATAGATATGCAGGAAGGAAAAGGAAAGGAGAGGAATTAATGAGAGTGGTTAAAAGATTTTTTTATTATTTTTCTACGTAAAAAGATCATCATCAAATATATGCTATTCTTCTTCGTGGGTTAAAATGTGTGTGATGATTTTTTCTTCATTTTCATATTTTCGAACCCAGAAACTCTGATTCAAGAGTCCGCGCACTAGCCACGGGACTACAACCCGACAGTTTTAAACATAAATAATTCAAAAGTAAAATGCGTTTGATAATTTAGAAATACTTCGTGTTTATAAATTATCATTATTAGGAAAAATAAAGTAATGGGTAAATGATCAAGAGTTAATTCTATGAAAATTGTAAAATAGTTTATATTCTTAAATTTATCTCTCTTTTTTGTGTATATATTAGGTTAAAATGGATAAAAACAATAAAAAATGTATGTAAAAAGAACTCCACCGACAAGACACACAAGGTGGCTTGGTGGGTCTCTGCAAAAAATATTTTTTAATATGTTTAAAATTGTTCTTTAAATAAATTTACCATATACCATTTATGTAAATAATTTTTTTTTAAATAAAAAATCGTACGTTTATCAGTCGCCGTATTTCTGGCTTAGTTACCCCAAAAGTCCTGGTGACCAAAGTGTTAATTTTAAAATAAAAAGTCATAATTTAATTCGGTCACCCATCTCTATAAAAAAAAAGAAACTAAATATCATTTTTATTGACGCCTCGTAGAACCAAAAGTTACAGTTCTCCAAAAAACGTTATAAATCTTTGAAAATAGCCTGTTATTTTCGTGAAATGTGTGTATGAATAATACACACTGATAATAATATTCTCAGGCAATCGGCGCTGTTCTTGATAAATCAACGTTAGCTTTTTTTTTATATTTCTGTTTTAAACCCGTTTTGTTTTTCAAGTCGATATTCCCAGGACGTCTTGTTGTACACCTAATAAAATTAGCATATTATCGATTGTATAATATTAAAATATATTTCAAGACTAATACTGGTTTATGAATTGGCATTCGGGCGTTGGAAAGAAATTTTGCCATCATTTACATGACGTCACATCTCGGTTGTCCAAATTTAAAACACAGTAAGGGACATTTTTTTGTAGTAGGTTTTTTTGCATTTATGGACTAAGTAGACTCTACAAAAATGTCCCTTACTGTGTTTGAAATTTGGACAGCCGATCTCTATATATATGAAAAAAATAACTAACCATCCGGCTGCTTTCCCACAGGGGTAGGCAGAGAGAATTTAACGCCACAGCACTCTGTCTTTGGAAACATTTTTGCCTCTTCGACATTCATACATCTCTTCGTACATACCCGCTGATTATTCCGACTCCCTGACCTGACCACTTTCAAGTGTTTGACATATTATACTTGACCACGCCAAGTTTTCCTCGGTCTTCGTCTGCTTCTATTTCCAAATAAATTAGACTCGTTCTTTCCTCACTCATTCGTTCCACACGTCCAAACCATCTAATTCTCCTAATAAGGTATTCTAAAACTACCATATTTTCATATTGAAAAACAATTTAACAAATTTAGAAATTTCAGTTATGCGGGTGTCTGTCATCAGTAGAATGGTGAATGTTACACACAGCGTATGTGATCATTTAAACTAGACAATGACAGGTCGTAAGCCCTGTAAATACCCAAACTTCCATATTTTCATCTTAATACAAACAAATGATACGCAGCACAAACGAGATGCAGATATACATTATTCTAACTCTTATCCGCACCCAATGGTGCATAGGGCACTGCATCGTATTGACGCAGTGTTATCTTGTTCGTTAGTTATATGAAGGCAAGATGATCACACCTGCGGTTCACGGACCAGTCCAGGGTAATATAAGATAAATATTTGAGTGTAAAATCACAAATATTTATTTTAACCCCCCTTCCTCTGGGAGTCGAACCCGGGACCTCCAGTACGGTAGCTAAACATACGAACTATTAGTTAAGGTAGTATTTTACGAGAATAACGCTTTATAAATTATCCAAAAATAATTATTTTATTATTTATTACACCACGGAGGCAAACAAACTTTAGCAAATTTATAATGTGGCTTTTTATTTTCTTTCTTTTCACTTTACCGGACTGTACCGTCCGCCTCCGTAGTGTAATGGTCAGCACGCTCGGCTACCGTTCTGGACGTCCCGGGTTCGATTCCCAAGGGGGGTAAAATAAATATAAGTGATTTTTTCACTGTCATATTAATTCAATATTACCCTGGACAGGTACCTGAAGCGGAGGGCTGATCACCTTTCCTTCATGTGTAAATGATCAAGATAACACTGCGTTTATATGATGCAGTGCCCTATGCACCATTGGGGTGCGGATAAGGGTTTTATTATTATTATTACCGGACTGAGCCGCAACAAAGCTTGACCGGGGACAATTAGTCTATTAATTAAAAAATCCAAAATGCGTTTTGTAAAACGACTTTTGAAAGGAAAGGTGTCGAATCTAAATTAGTAAGCTATCAAACGTTTTATCTTTTTTACACGTACACATATTAAAGGTGGTTATTTTTATTATTATTTAATTCTTTGAGGGTATAAAATTTAAATATTTACTGTTTTGTGGACAAGTACTTATTAATTTAAACGCCAGCAAGTTCAGTCGCTATAAGTAGAGCTTCCAGAAGTAGGGTGTAACAGAAATCGTAGTATTCTCAATATTATTAATTTTTATAAAATAAAACAACTTTGTTTTAACCACTTTTTATTGGTACACTTTATCCAACCGGTTTCGATAAAAACCTTGTTATCATCAGGGTTTATGTACTAAATTCTAAAACATTTAGGTGTTTTTCAAATCATTTTTTTAAATCGTATTTTCGTATGTAGCGTACTTTCTGCTCCGTAGCGGGTAAATATTAAGTTTAAAATATGCCGCTTTTGCTGGGATATAGCACATTTTCTGGGCATTCCGAAAACACGCACAACTGAAAATTGACGATTTTTGAAATATGACGTTGTTGAAAGTAGTGAGCGATATACGTGTCGATACTTATAGTTGCCTTTAAAACAAAGTGATATAAAATTATCACAACAAATGTGTTAAAGAATTAAAAATATTAACAATATTTTGAATGTACCCAAATACTTGTTCACAAACCTGGGTGTCTCCACTTAGGCGTTATTTTAGATTTTTAATAAAAATGTAAAATCCTTACTTTCTTGATCATTATTTTCTATTCTCAACGTTATAATATTTAAATCAATTATTTTGTGATTAGTCATTTTTACTTATTATTTTTTTTACAAAAATGTTGATAATATTAGTATATAGCCGCTCACCGTCTCTTCGTCAGGACAATCACTACCACAGCATGCAAACAATACTGCCCTTCACTAGCATAGCACTATTTACACGTATACGAATACATTTTATTTTTGTGTAGTTTTAAGTGCGTAAATAGTGCTATGGTAGTGAAGGGTTGTATTGTTTGCATGCTGTGGTAGTGATTTCCACTTTAAAATTTATGCTTCTCTGCATTGTATGTATGTCCCAACTATAATTAACATCACACACACACACACACACACACACACACATTCATTCATTTGCTAGATCTACACTAAATATTTTGTACTAATCTTTATGTTTCTGTGGTTAACTTTAATTGGCTTGTTTAATGTATTTCTTTTAATTGTTTTGTTTTACATATGTTGCTGTTGTTAACCCAAAAAATATAAATATATAGCTAATAAAATTTTTAAAAACTCAAAAAAATAAAAAAGATGAAAAAGTAAAAAGTTAGCATGTACTAAATCGCTCACTCCTTTCAAGAAAGTCATAAATCAAAAATCGATAATTTTCAGTTATGCATGTTTTCGGAATGCCCTAAAAATGTATTATATCCCAGCAAAAGAGGCATATTTTTAACTTAATATTTACCCGCTACAGGGCAGAAAGTGTTGTTTTTGCATTTTGAAGAAAGGGTATTGTTTAATTAATTTTTTTAACTATATTAAATATTTTTCAAATGGAGAAAGAACCTTCAGGTTTTACCTAAAAACATCTGTTGCACAGTAAAAAGTTCAGTAAGTGGCTTGATATGTATTTTCAATACATTGTATTATATTTTTAAACTAAAAAAGTCTTCCTGAAAAATCAAGTTTTTTGATTTATGACGTTCTTGAAAGGAGTGATACGTCTACAAGAAAAAGGAGCTTAAATCTGTCTCTTCAATAAACAATCCAAGCAAAATTTTAAAACAAAACAAACTTAGGTGGGTATTAATGTGAGTCAATTCTAAAAATTTAAAATAAAATCTGAAAATACAGTTAATTCCAAAATCATAATAAAATCTGGATTCGAGGGGCTACATGTTCATGGTCACCCAGTTCCAGCATTCATTCCCACATCATTTGGTAGAATTAGGGTACCTACCCAAGAGATGAATATGTAATTATTTGTACCGCGACTAGATTCTAATTCAAGCATTTAGAATTAATTTTAAATCCAGGAAGCTATAAAATTTACAAAATTAAATTTCACAAATTATGTTCATTATATCGTATAATTATATAAAGGGTCTCTGGGTTTAAACGGTTGAAATTTCCTTTGGTATCATTTAAAACCTAGACATGTTATAAAACAACTTTGTTTTTGACCATTTCAATTCAACCCTCATCAGCACCCGATGGTGCATAGGGCACTGCATCATATAAACGCAGTGTTATCTTGATCGTTTACACATGAAGGAAAGGTGATCAGCCCTCCGAAGGGCGCTTGTCCACTACCCGGAATCACACGGAGTTTTGCCGTCCGGCACGTCAGTTAGCGTTTTAAAACGATGATTGGCTTGGATTGGCTCGTACTTTTGTCCATATTTCTTCAGATCGGTGCTCTTGATCGGTGCGTGAACACGTTGCGCGTAAATTCGGTCACGCTAAACTGTCGTAGTCGTTTTCATTTTTCAAAACCGGACTACCGGACGGTGAAATCCCGTGTAGTGGACAAACGCCCGAAAGATTATCACTTTTCAGGTAAAATATAGGGTCAAAATATCGGAAGTGTATAATAATAATAATAATAAAAACCCTTATCCGTACCCCAATGGTGCATAGGGCACTACGTCATATAAACGCAGTGATATCTTGATCGTTTACTTATGAAGGAAAGGTGATCAGCCTTCCGCTTCAGGTACCAGTCCAGGGTAATATTGAATAAATATTACAGTGAAAAAATCACTCATATTTATTTTACCCCCCCCCTGGGAATCGAACCCGGGACCTCCAAAACGGTAGCCGAGCGTGCTGACCATTGCACTACGGAGGCGGACAGGCGGAAGTGTATAGGGTCAAAATATCCCAACTGGTTGACATATAAGTCGACAACTTTTTTTTCGGAAATCGAGGTATAATGTCTTTTGTATCTACCCTTTGCCCATCATTATTGTCAAACTTCGACGAAACGTCGAAGTATATAATAATATCACAGTGAATCATTGAGTCCGCTTCCGTAGTGTAATCGGCTGTCCAAATTTAAAACACAGTAAGGGACATATTTTTTATAGCAGGTTTTTTTTTGCATTTAGTCCAAAAATGCAAAAAAACCTACTACAAAAAAATGTCGCTTAGTGTGTTTTAAATTTGGACAGCCGTAATGGTCAGAATACTTCAAAGATGTATGTATGCAATGTTATGTGATTCCTTTTGAATGTTAGTTGTTATTTTGATCAATTTTTGGCTTAGTTTAGTCTCCGTCTCAAATTAATGCATCTGTGATATGTATATTGATATATTATCCGTATGTCCGCCTCCGTAGTGTAATGGTCAGCACGCTCTGGAGGTCCCGGGTTCGATTCCCAAGGGGGGTAAAAAAAATATAAGTGATTTTTTCACTGTCATATTTATTCAATATTACCCTGGACTGGTACCCGAAGCGGAGGGCTGATCACCTTTCCTTCATGTGTAAACGATCAAGATAACACTGCGTTTATATGACGCAGTGCCCTATGCACCATTGGGGTGCGGATAAGGGTTTTATTATTTTTATTATATCCGTATGTTGAATAATCCGGTGTCTGATATCAATAAATTGTTAGTATTTTTTTTTATTCATTTAATATATTTACATTTTTATTTATAGCATAATACATTTGAATCATTTATACGTATGGAGAACTTTTATATTTCGATTCGCTGTGCCTCTCCATAAAAGAGACTGTGCTCTTGTGCTTGGAGAGGGACTTACACTCGTGGTTTAATTTTATATAATAAAAGATATAATGGTTTTTTTGTATATTTTTTCAAGATTTAAATGTATGGAACTTTAATTTTTTTCTTAAGTATTTTTATATCATCTATTTTTTTATTTCTTTAGGGAGTTTATTGAAATGTTTGATTGCCAAATATTTGAAGTTTTGCTGAAATTGCTTGGTGTTGCATTTTGGAGTAGAAAAATCGTTTGAGAATCTTGTATGTTATAAAATGGAAAATCACAAAGTCAGTGCTCAAAAATTTATTATAAAACGGTTTTTACTGAAATTTTCTAAAAATATCAGTTAGGGTAGCTTGAACACAGTCGATAAAGACTCTTCAAGGTCGAAAAGGTGGTGTTTTCATTTTGGATAAAATATATTCTTGCTATGTTTAAAAATGATATTCACTTTAATCCTTATTAATATTGGTTTTTACCACTGAAGGAATTAAAATTATTCCCGTTTGATTCCATATCATAAGTGGGCCTACACACGCACTCATAAATCATACAAAACACACATGGCTTTATCGTGTGATCCACATAAGATCGAGCGGAAACGCATTAATATCGCCATAAAATGCAATTAATAAAGGCGAGATCGAGAATGCGATGTTTTCCATCGCCTAAACGCAATATTATCATCCTTTGAGGCCATTGCAAAAAAATATATATTCAAAGAATCTAAATAGATATTATAATGTACTAAAGTCATAGAAGATCGTCAGTAATAAGTCGCTAGTATACTAGTATACTAGTCAATTAGTCCGTTATATCGAGGTTTTACTATAGTAAAACCTCGATATAACGGACTAATTGAGGGAAAGGGGTGTCTGTTAAAGCCGAAAGTCCATTATATTAGCAAGTGTTTTTGCCCAGAATTTTCACTCATGAATTAAATGAAATTATAGTAACTTTAAACATAAACAGTAATTCCGCTCACAAGTAGGCATAGGCTTTGAAACTTATAAAGTTGAAGCCTGAGTAGGGACATGATAAACGTTGTTGCATAAGCCGTAGCTAGATTTCAGAGTCACTTGGACGTTAGGTAATTAAAAAAAAATCCATTACATTAAAATAGGTTTAACTACTACTACTACCATCACGCCGCTTACGCAGACTTTTGAAACCGCCAGATTTTAGGTTCTGATCGTGCTAAGTGTTTTTCTGCCGTCCTCGTTCAGTTTTTCCGCTCACATTGGCCACATATGTTTTCTTAGTCATCGTCTCGGTATCCATTCGCTCCACATGTCCATACCACCTTAAAGAACTCTTCGAAATATTTTCAATCATTCCTTGTTCAGCTTTTTTTTTGAATTACCTAACGTCCAAGTGACTCTGAAATCTAGCTACGGCTTATGCAACACCGTTTATCATGTCCCTACTCAGGCTTCAACTTTATAAGTTTCAAAGCCTATGCCTACTTGTGAGCGGAATTACTGTTTATGTTTTAAGTTACTATAATTTCATTTAATTCATGAGTGAAAATTCTAGGCAAAAACACTCGCTTCAGCCTAACATTCCTTACTTATTTATATCTTTTTTTTAATTCTGTCATTCGATGATTTTCCATACATTTTAAATACATTTTATTATTTTTAAAATATGAAAACCGTATTTAGCTATAAATAGACAAAACAAAACACAAACAAAATTCTATTATTTTCTTCGTACGACGCGCTTGCTTTCAGTAATCCTCCTTTGAAAAAATAATCTATTTTGTTCGCACTTTTGAAGTTTTAGACACATAATTTGTGATTATCATGGCCTCTAAAAATTGTTTACACGCGGCGACACTTGAATTTAAGCACGTGTAATAATATTAACAGGACCTATTGTTTTTTTTAAGGATTTCTACGTTATTGTTGTTTTAAGAAATAGTGATATTTTTGGAATTTAAATTAAAAATTAATAGATATTACTGCAAAGTGACTGCCGAATCAATGAATTAAAATATAAATCTATTTTTAATTGATGTTTTACTTAGTATAAACCACTATTTCATAAAAGCCATTGCGATATGTCGATCACTCCTTTCAAGAACGTCATAAATCAAAAAACTTGATTTTTCAGGAGAACGTTTTTAAAATTTAAAAATATAATACAAAGCATTAAAAATAAATATCAAGCCACTTATTGAACTTTTTACTGTGCAACAGATCTTTTTAGGTAAAACCTTAATGTGTTTTCTACATTTGAAAAATATTTAGTATATTTAAAAAAATTATGAAACAATACGTTTTCTTCAAAATGGAAAAACAACACTTTATGCCTTGTAGCGGGTAAATATTAAGTTAAAAATATGCCTCTTTTGCTGGGATGTATTACATTTTCTGGGCATTCCGAAAACATGCACAACTGAAAATTGACGATTTTTGATTTATGACGTTCTTGAAAGGAGTGAGCGATGTGTTTCGATTCATTCCACATCATTTTCAAATACCGTAAGCATCAAAACACGTGTCGTAATACATTTTTAAAAATAGTGGCATTTAGGTAGGTACTAAGTAAAATTTAAAATAAAAATAGTTAGATATTAACAATTAATGAAAATAAATAAAATAAATATACCTATACCTACCTAAAAAATGTTATTTCTTACTAATATCTCTCTATCATTTTTTTTAAATATAATATTAACATATTTTTAAATTACCGCTTTCAAGCGCGTAATTTATAATAAATTGAAATTAACGGTAATAACCGCAAATATAAAAAAAAACACTTGTATTTTTTTGCAAACGCTGATACGATAGTCAGAGAGCGGTGATACTTACATATTTATAATACTTAATAAAAATAAATTATCCAAATTATTATTATTATTACTTATATATTTTAAGCATTCTCGTGAACTGACCAAATATTTAAACAAAAAGTACCTAAATATTTTTTGAATTACTATGGCACGCTTTGCTGTGGTTCGGTCTGGTCAAATAGAAAAGAAAAAAAAATTAAATCACACATTTCTTGTGTGTATTTTTACAATGCTTGTGAAGCAGTAGAAATAAAAATAAAAAATTTGAAACAACAATACAATCGAAAACATAGAATATTTTAAGTGACAGTAGCTGTCAAGAAGCCCGCTGTCTGCCACGTGTAATTTTTAATATGTCGTTTATTGCTATTACGTTCAACAGATGGCGCTGCCATTGCGGTAAAAAAGCTCTTAAAAACATGTTTTTACCTATCACGGGTACATAAAAACACGCGTAGATATTTGAATGCGACGTTCGGTTTAAATTTCAAATAAATCGGTGAATGGCATTAGAAAATTTAAGATTTTGAACAAACGAACATTTGTATTTTTTTATATATTTTAGATAAAATCATTGAACTAGAATATTATAAAAACATAATAACTTATTATTCAATTCATGACTTACGGAACATACAATACCACACATGTAGGTATCTCAAAATGGTATTTATTTGACCAGTGTTTCTAATGACTTTAGTAGCTAGCGTCTTTGAATAGCGTATGAGGTCACGGGTTCGAAATAAATATACCTACATAGGTTCAGAGGAATTAGAATAAACATTTTTGACGCAAGTATTTATAATATTATTACACTTTCGCTGGTACCTAAGGCGCAAAACTGATCACCTTACATTCATGACATTCATGATCAGGTTAATAATGCATATTTTCGGTGCAGTGCTCTAAACACCATCGGATAGGACGAAGGTCAGACGAAATGGGTCAAATTTAAAACTGTTTTCCCAATTGAAATTGAATTAAGATTCTAGGTATCTCAACATATCGCTCACTCCTTTCAACAACACGTCATATATCAAAAAACTAGATTTTTCAGGAGATCGTTTTTAAAGTTTAAAAATATTATTAAATGTATTAAAAATAAATATCAAACCACTTATTGAACTTTTTACTGTGCAACAGATCTTTTTAGGTAAAACCTGAATGTTTTTTCCCCATTTTAAAATATTTAGTATATTTAAAAAAATAATTCAACAATACCTTTTCTTCAAAATACAAAAACAACACTTTCTGCCCTGTAGCGGGTAAATATTAAGTTACAAATATGCCGCTTTTGCTGGGATATAGAACATTTTCTGGGAATTCCGAAAACATACAAAATAAAGGGGTGAATGATCAAGAGCGTATTTTATGAAAATTGTAAAACGGTTGTATTTATTTATTGATTTGGCGTTTAATTTGTAGAACTCCATTTCAATTTATGTATTAATTTTAAATCAATTCATAAATTAAATTTGTTATTGTTAATAAAATACCACTTAGTAGACTCAAAAAATCTGTGTTTGATTTAAAATCAATATATAAACGTTTATATTCTTAATTTTTCTCTCTTTTTTGTGTGTATATCAGGTTAAAATGGTTAAAAATAATAATAAATGTATGCAAAAAGAACCCCACCGACAAGACACACAAGGTGGCTTGGTGGGTATCTGCAATTTTTTTAAATGTTTTTAAAACTGTAATTTAACTAAATGTATACAATTTGTGTTAATTTTTATTTTATTTAAAAAAATAAACAGAGGACGACCGAGGAAAACTTGGCACAATCAGGTATGTCAAATACTTGAAAGCGGCCGGGTCAAGAGTCGTAATAATCGTCGGGTATGTATGAGGAGATGCATGAATGTAGAAGAGGCAAAGAATGTTTGCAAAGACAGAGTGGTGTGGCGTTCGATTCTCTCTGCCTACCCCTGCGGGGAAGCGGTGTGATGGTTAGCTAGTTAGTTAGTTTTAAAATAAACAACTGAATTAAGTTTAAAATATGCCGCTTTTGTTAGATATAGCACATTTTCAGGGCATTCCAAAAACATGCACACCTGAAAATTGACGATTTTTTATATATGACGTTTTCGAAAGGAGTGAGCTATATGTACCTTTATATGGCAAGCAAAAGAGACAGGCTCTTGTGCTTGGAGAGGGAGTTATCATCTTGTTCAGTATTTTTTATTCTCATTATTATAATTGTCAAAAAACATGTGTTTGATAATATTTTAGATGTTTTTTTTCTCATGAAAATTTATAAATTAGGTACGCAGTACTCTGTATTCACTTTTATTATTTTATTAATTTCACGTATTACAAAATTATTAGCTACAATATTCACTGTTTTCCCAGCATTCACTTTCCTTTCAATGACTTTATCAATCTTTACATCCTTAGAAGACACACTTCCCAAATATACGAAATTATATGTATCTGTAATGGCCCTGTTTGCTCATTTTACATGTAATATTTTACACTCAGATCTACATATATCTCTTGCAAAAACGATGACATTGGATTTGTCAACATTCATTAGCAAATCACTTTCCTTGGACACATTTTGGTCTTCTCTACTATCGGCAAGACGCACAGCATCATCAGCATACAAAAGGCAGTAGACAGTCAAATTGATCACATTAATGCCAATATTTAAACCTTTCAATTATTTCTTGCAACTAACCAATAAAGTACAGTATAGTTTACTTTAATATTAGATTAAAACCAATATTTTTAGCTTTTCCACTTTTTTATTTGACCAGCGACCGGGTTTCGTCGTTACCGACATCATCAGACTGGTAAGAGGCTATACAAATTGTTATGTTATATATAAAAGAAGGCAGGAGTTGATAACCATGATTTGATATAATTTTATTGAGAAATTAATTTAATTTGAGTGAATTTAAGTATTGTATGATATTAAATATATATATATATATATATATATATATATATATATATATATATATATATATATATATATATATATATATATATATATATATATATATATATATATATATATATATATTTTCAACAGTCATATAGTCAATATAGTCAACATTTATTAGCAAATCACTTTCCTTGCACACATTATACACTCTTGAGACCAGCTCCTGCAAGTCTTCTCTACTATCAGCAAGAATTCAGCATACAAAAGGCAAGATAACAACAGATAGTCGAATCGATCACATTTGACGCACATTCGCATGAGACATCGCAATTCGTCTGCATTCGGCATACTTTCAACCTTCTGTTACCAACTCCATGCTTCACTTCCATATCAGGACCTAGTCATGCACTGCCAGTTTGGCTTTCGCTGTTTTTTAGATGAGAGTTGCGTTTATTATTTACCTTGCTAATTATGCACAAGGTTTATAGATCATTAAGTGGATTTTTGTTTCGGAGGGCTGATCATCTTTCCTTCATATGTTAACGATCAGGATGGCACTGCGTTTATATGATGCAGTGCCCTATGCACCATTGGGGTGCGGATAATGGTATGAATGAATGAAAATTAATGTATTATGTACAAGATTTATAGATCATTAAGTGGATTTTTCTCTTCCAGCTAAGAGCATATTTGATTTTAATCTGTGTTGGAAACAGGTAGGGTAAACTAGTGTGGGCCAATCATGAACTTCTTAGCATTTGCTCATTGCTGGTAGAAAACTACTTGAAACTCCTCAGGAGAAGCCGGACTGTTGATTGTCGTTAGCAGACCTTCCGTTCCACTAGAAGAGGGTTCGGCATTTTGTGTCCTAGCTTGGTATATGGCACCAATGTCCTTCACTAATTTTATCATGTATGATACCATCTCTCGTGACAGTTCCTTATGAACTATCACGGATCCGATGTCGGATAGGTCCTCATTTCACTCATTGTTGGAATAAAACTTATTTAAACTTAATATTTTAAGTGTGTCCAAATTTTTGTCCTTCGCTGTTAGGCTACCATCAACTTATGATTAATTGTTAATGAATCAACTATGTAAATAATTTGTTTTTCTAACCGATATGATAAGGGTGAAACGGGGCATGGGCCCCTAACGCCAGGAAGCCCGCCACGGCGCTCTGTAAAATAATTCTGGCGCTTTCGTCGAAACTTTGGGTCAAAAAATGTATCACTCGTTGCCAGGAATACTTGTTGCACTTGTCACCGTATCACATCTCAGCCGCGGGATGACAGGCCATCCAATTGCAAACCATATCACTCAAAGAATACTAAAAAAAACACAATAATACGTCAAAATACGCGGTTCTTGTTCACTAGCACAGCACTAAATCCGACTGCGTGTTCGCAAATGCAATTCTAAATTGTGTTTATTCCGCGAACGTCACAACAAGTGACAGTTGACAGACGTCAAAATTCGAATATGGAACGAAATTCAAAATTCACTCGTTTTCTCGATTATCTATGGTTATTCCAACACGCGATTGGCTATTTCTCTTTGATGCGATGTTATTTTACGATTTTTTTTAAATTTTATTCTTCACGGACCCGAACCGACACGACGACCGCCGCTGACTCGAGCGAGACTGAACTGAGGTCGGGCGGTATATCCGCACTGCTCACTCTCACGGGGGCGGATACGAGAGGAGGTAGGGGCATTTTATCACCACATGCACTTCGGCAATAGGGCGACAGAGGCAAACACAATAAACCCGAACGAGAGAGACAGAAGATGCAATATTCAAGGAGTGTAAAAGAGATAGACCATGATTGTATTATTTTTTTGAATGATAGGAGAGCGTTCGATGGGCGGGATTATGGGGCGCTGTTCGCATGCGCGCCGGTCACGTGGGTCTTTCTCAACCAATCGGCGACGAAGGGACGTTCTGAAAAAACATTTGAGCATCTTCATATTTTCGAAACGTTCACCAGTGTTTGTGTTTTTTTATCTATCTCTGCTTCGCGCTGTTTTTCTTGTTGTTTATTTTCTTTTTCTTTTTTTCTTGTCTTTTACTTATAGCTGCCGCTTTCGGAGCGGGCCATGGGTGCTGATGGGCCATTGTTTCGTCATGTTTTTTTACTTGTTGGTAAATAGAAGTTTGGTTAGAATCGTCAGTTGTTCACCGCTTCTCGGAACGGTCGCTCGCATTGTTTTATTAGCTATAAAGATGACTGGAAGAAATCAATAAATTGTACGGATGCTAAACATCCACACGGGAACATACCGCTCACTCCTTTCAACAACACGTCATATTTCAAAAAACTTGATTTTTCAGGATATCGTTTTTAAACTTTAAAAATATAATAAAATGTATTAAAAATAAATATCAAGCCACTTGTTGAACTTTTTACTGTGCAACAGATCTTTTTAGGTAAAACCTGAATGTTTTTCCTCCATTTGAAAAATGTTTATTATATTTAAAAAATAATAAAACAAAACCTTTTTTTTAATGCAAAACAACACTTTCTGCCCTGTAGCGGGTAAATATTAAGTTAATAATATGCCGCTTTTGCTGGGATATAGCACATTTTCTGGGCATTCCGAAAACATGCACAACTGAAATGATTTAGATAAGTACATATATTGACAACATTTTGAGTTTGTCCAAATGCTTGTTCACAAACCTGGGTATCTCCACTTAAGTAAAAAATAATAATAAAAATGTAAAATCCTTACTTTCTTAAACAGATCTAAAATAGAAATGAAAGTAGACTGAATGTATCGAAATACGGTCTCTTAAAAGAATGTGCCACAAAACGATGCATGAATGTAGAAGAGGCGAATAATGTTTGCAAAGACAGAGTGATATGGCGTTCTATTCTCTGTGCCTACCCCTGCGGGGAAGCGGCGTGATGGTTAATTAGTTACTTAGTTAGTTATTTAAATTCACATGTACCTACATGACAGCAAAGCCATAATGAAGGTACGTAGGTACACACCTTCATATCTATACTTATAATTTTTTTTAAACAAAAGGA
>NW_028281036.1:0-2500 GCF_059751285.1 Brachycentrus maculatus | reverse complement strand
GTTGCCATATGTTCTTGTAAATTCTATGTTCATGACTGCACTCTTATTTAATAAACCGGGGTAGGATTTAATCAATTTTGATTTTAGTATTTACCCATTTTCTAAATCCATTACTCCATTCTACAAATAAAGGCAGAGAGGATGGAATGCCACACTCGTTTGTCCTAACTAAGCCTCTTTTGGATCCATAAATCTAATTGTTACGTAAACATTTGTGTAGATCTACGTTTTGTTCTTCCATTCAAATTTGATATATATACTCTCTTGGTCATTCTTTCGTCATCCATTTACTCCACATGTCCAAACCACCACGTAAATAATCATAATCTTTTCTGTCATCTCTTACACAGCCTTACATTCCTTTTTTGATTGTCACGTCGATTTATTCATATATTTGTATAAAGGATCGTACATCTTTTATTCTCTATATATTGTTCAGTGATTTTTGTTACCCCATATCCGAACCCAATGTGGCGATCAAGATAACACTGTATCGTATTGATACAATGTTACCTTGATCGTTACTTCGATGAGGGTAAAGTAATCAATCTTGTGCTTTAGGCACATATAATGAATTACACAATATCATAAATTACTTACGTTTTTCAAAGAACGGAAAAATTACTTGGAAATGAAAGAGTTATTCTGTAATATAAAATAAATATTTAATTTAAACACCAACATGTTTTTTTTTGTTGTCACTTTATAATGTAGAATGGCTACTATATCCCTTGTTAAAAATAATTTTATAAGTATTTTTTATTATTATTGAACGCCAGGCGTTATCATTTGCTTTCAGCTTTGATGTGCTTCTCAACTACTTTTCAATATTATTTGGTCTATCAACTTGAAATGAGTCATCTATCGTTTTTATACGAAAGAAGATGGAAGTACTTTTCAATCGTTAATAAGTATTTTCTCTTTCTGCTGCTAGATGTCGCGACACTGTAAGGCTACTGCCATCTAGCGACGATAATTTTATCTAAATTCCAACAATATCAACGACAACTAAAAATATTATTTTGTTACGTTTTATGATCGTCACTTTGATATTTGAATTCCCAAAAAACAGTTTCATAAAAAAGACATGTTCATTTTTTTTTCAATTACTGTAGAAAATATCGTAGAAAGCTAATTAAACTGTGCCTTTCACAGTATTTATCTATATTTAACAAATGAATATTTTGGACAACTCTGTGTATTCATTACGTTCGTTCATAATAATAAATTTGCATAATTTATATAGCGACATTTTCGTAAAATACTACCTCAAGGGTCCTTCACTGTGAATGAATTTGGGAAAAGAAGATGGTGGAATTGATTATCAACATATTAACAGAAAATTAAAGATTCGATAGTGAAAATTTTACAAAAATGACATCAGCATTGTAGAAATTACAAATGTTTGAAGAGATACATGTTGGCTAATATTATAAATATTATTGGATCATATTTTGCTTATATTCCATTTATCGTGATAATTTTTACATGAATGAAGTAGAATAATTATTATTCGTAGTTCTTCATCACTAAAAATCATTGGAATTTATTAATACACTGTTAAATACTACATAAGTATATCCAACAACGGAGTTAGGTGGATATGCATGTGTTTGTTTCTGCGACCTCTTATTATATTAAAAACACATTACATATTTGAATGACATGGTCTGGAATTCCATACTGAAGTTAACGCTTTAACTGCCAATAATTCTAAATTTTAAACATAAACTCATGAGAGGTATAGGCTATAAAATTTATAAAGTTGAAGCCTAAGTAGGGTCATGATAAGCGGTGTTGCGTAAGCCGTAACTAGATTTCACTCGGACGTTAGGTAATTAAAAAAAACGACCATCAGTAGTTACAGGTAGGCCATGCCTTTGTATCATCAAAAAACATAAAAATATCCAATATACATTTAAAAAAAAATCAGGCGTGAACAGACATGTGACTTATCTGGTGTTTTCCGGAGGGATGTATTTTGTGTTTGCGAATATCGCATTAGTAAAATATTGGTTCTGATAGTTGTTTTTTATGATCATGTGTAAACTTTTCTATTTTTTTCTGTCATTAATTGTGTCAGGATCAAGAAGGATTATACAGAGTGGGCCAATCTGGATCTTCTCATCATTTGATGTGCTTACAATATTTAGGTGTGATTTTTTGTGTAAACTTTGTATATGTGAGTAATGAAGCGTTTTGGATGGTTTAGATTTTAGATTGATAGAAAGTAAAAAGGATTAGTAAGAAAAACACAGTTTTAATACAGATATTAATCATTTTACTTTAATAGCTTTAGAAATTGTTCAGAATGAAGACAATATTATGATATGAACAATATTAATAAAGTTACTGTTTATAGTTTTAAACTATATACTGGCTAATATAAGTATTTACATACTAATAATACCTTATGACTTTAGCTACATAAAAAATGGAGATATTCATAGAAGACTGGGACATATGCGATTCATTATACTTCAATCTCTAATATTTAATA
>NW_028281035.1:350000-435594 GCF_059751285.1 Brachycentrus maculatus | reverse complement strand
GCTAGAAAATATCATTTTCATTTTTATTATTTAAGCTTATAATTTGACCAGATAATTTATTTACAACATTTTAGTATGACGATCGTCAGCCCCGTAAATACCCAGACTTCCATATTCTTTTTCATCTTTGATAAATCCTGTGATTGGAGATAATCCAGATTTTGCGAACAAGTATTTGGACACACTCAAAATGTTGTAGTTAAAGATCTTTTGTAAAAAGGCCTCTATAAAATTGCCCGAATATTGTTATATTATTAACAAAAAATCACGCTCTTCGCCCATAATATCGCCAATAACTGACTTTGTCGATTGTGCCTGTATATAACCCTTAGACTTAGAAATTTAAGTGTTTAAGTGTCAAGACTGATTAATACTTGATAAAGAAGCGGTTAGCTTCGAAACCAGTAGACATTATATGTACTTAAGTTATAATAAAATATTTATAGTGATTTTAAAACAAAGTTACATTTTAATTATAAAATGGAAAATCACAAAGTTAGTGCTTTAAATATAAATTATACTTTAAATTACTATCATAAATCCATTTTTTGGCAAAAAGTATATTGTAAATTTGATCTAAATGTACTTACATTATTACATATTTCATAAAGTTTTAACAAAGAAATATGTACCCAAAATTTGAAGCTTGTTCAGAGCTTAATTTCCGTTATGATACAAATGTTTATAATTTAATCGAATATTTCAGGGGTAAAAATATAAACATGCTCTCATAAATATTACGTTCACCTCTAATCATGCGAACCATAACTTTAATAAAGAAATACAGCTGACTATTTTCCTTAACAAAATTTACATGTTTATAAGGAAAAAGTTATAATATTTTAAATAAGGCAGTAACGTGGAATTACATATTACTTATTTTACTTATTAAACCCTGAAAAACCCTGAAAATACCCGGACTTATTCATCTTCATCTATGTTGAGATGTCAAAAAATTAAACAATGTAATCAGTTTTATAAATCAACAACAGGGTATAAAAAGGTTTTAGAACTTCAACAAAATTTTAATGGGAATGCGAATAATAAATAAGCTTATTAAAGCTCGTAAGAAATAAATAAATTAAAAGTACAAAGCCAATGCCGTTAAACAAAGGACTGTCTTTGTAATAAGAGGCGTATGTTTAATGTTGTTAAATGTATAGCTTAAAGCACAAAAGTCCTTTGCGTTGCGAAAAGGTTTATTGTTATATTCAACCTGAGTTTAATTTATTTCTTCAGCCAAAAGAGGTATTTTTGCTTTATTATCAGACATTATAAAATATTTTGACTTGCAAAATTTAGAAGTGTATGTTATAATTATTTAAAAATGACCGTTATTTGAATGTAATAATTCATATCGGAGTAACCAAACGTGCTGATTACTATACTACGGAGATATATTTATATAAACTAATAACGAAATCAAAGAGATCTATACAAATCTATAAAACTATAAAAATCTGGTGCCAATAAAAACTTATTCATAAAGTAATATAATATAAGTACTGAAATAATAATAAAAAAAGGTACTTGTATACACAACATTTTGAGTGTGTCCAAATACTAAATCTGGATTATCTCCAATTACAGGAGTTTTTTCTTATTATTTTTTAACACCTCATCAAAGATGAAGAGGAATATGGAAGTCTTTTCATCTCACCAATAGATGTCTGTAGTGAAGTTCTAATGATTCAAGAATAAAATTTGTTTCAAAATTGTGTCATATATAAGTATATATAGAACTTCCAAGAATTTGAGTAGTGTGGTTGTCAATAATGGGTAGAATTGGTGAATGTTACACGTGTGTAAAGTGATCAGTTAAACCAGCCTATGATGGCCGTCAGCCCCGTAAATGCCCAGACTTCCATATTCCTCTTCATCTTTGATGAGATGTCATAAAATAATATTTTATTTTCACAAGTAAAAAATATGAGTAAAGTAATAAAGATGCCAAAAATAAATGCGTAGAAAAGAAGAAATAAATATAATCATATGTTTTTTAAATCTCTCTTCCAACCATCTATCTATTTTTCGTTTCAATGTTTTTACTTATTTTATTTTAGTCCATTCAAGATACAATATTAAATTTCCATCCTTCAGAAATCCACATCATATTTGAAACAATTACCATTATTACAACAAACGAGTATTTCAATATGTGTCTAGTGAAGGTTCCTTTGTGGCCAAATGATTTCCAGCTTCCCACGAAGGTACAAAACTATTCACAAAAATGTACTATCATATTTATAAAATGCCTCCGGCAAGCCTACAGAGTTAAATAATTGGCTTCATAATATGGTATATTCATACCACATCAGTATGCGCGCTGTTTGCCGAGTTCCTTTCTGCAATTACTAGAAAATTCAATTCAAAACGGAAATCGAAACCGAGTTTCGTTTGTATGATTAGTACTTTGGAAATGGTTTTCAGAATTTTGCTACATATCTTTTGGCATTGAATAATAAAATATAATAATAATTAAATAAAATAAGGATATCTATCATTTTTACTTTACATTAAAAAACAATCTCTTCATCTCCAATTTTTTTTAATAATGTAAATTATATGATTCTGCCTGGAATGCAGAATTTATTTTTTGAGTTCTTTTAATTCGTTACCGCATTTGTTTTATTTATTTATTTATTTTTTCAATTATAAATGCGTTTTTTTAATGTTTGTAAAACGTTATGTTGGTTTTCCGATAGTAAAATTAAATTAAAAACATTAATATTCATGCTTTAAAATGTTTTAGTTACGTTTTTATGAATTTGATTTTAATTAGTCCCAGAAGCGCAGGAGTAATCTCGCCGTCATGAAAGTAACTATCAAGATAACACTGCGTCAATTCGATGCAGTACCCTATACTCCATTGGGGGCGGATGAGAGTTAGACGTAAAAGAAGAAGAAGAAGTATAGAAGAAATATATAAAATAAAATCAATCGCTAGAATTATAAATACATTAATTGTGTATTAATGTCACATTTTGTTATTGTTAAAATACACTTATAAATTTTATTATTCATTTAATTTTTAACCCATTTTTCGGAATGTAATAACAGTGAATCAGAATTATATTGTTCAATATTTGGGTAAAAATATTCAAAGATATTTAATTTTAAAATATGGATATTACTATCAAAAAAAAACTTTTTATTGCCTCAATTATTTTTCCATTAAGATTGTTTTTAAACATAAAAATACAAATTGTTTTTAGAGAGATAAAAAATATTTTACAGACTTTCTTAGCTATCTAAATCATTTCCTGGGGTATTTATTTCACTTTTAAAAAGCTGCGCAAGAACGAAAAAAAAACATGGCTTGCCTTTGTTTCATGCTGAAAATTGGAAGGCTCTCAATACTGCAACCTGCTAAACGGCGACCTTCACACATATCGTACAAACATGCGCTGCCGAAGGGTTAGTAAAACTAGGTTGCCGGGTAAAAAGACCCACAGTAATTAAACTGCACGCCGAACCGCACAACATTTTTAAAAATGAGCTTTTTCCAAAGGGGGTGAAATTCGGGGCTAATTGGCTTACCCGGGATAAACTGCTACACACATACATACTCTCGAGTATGTTGGCACACAGGTCTCCCAAATACACTTACAATCGATCGGATTTTCCACCAGCGCTTTTCAGTTGAAACTCACGGCGAAGCCATGTATTAATTAATATCACGTGACATTTTGCGAATTTAAAACATATTACTATATTAGGTACATATACATATGCCCCATTAATATATGTTGTACGTGCAACACGATCAGCTTTGTCAAATGCTTATTATTTTTCATGACGCTAACGTACCGGCAAAATAAAGCTAATTAATTTGGAATTTTCAATGGACTTTGGACTTTTTAATCATAATTTTATTTTCTACTATGTTATGTGTTTAATTATAATGATATTTTAAATAAATACACCAGAGTCTACCTATTAAAAAACTAATAAATTCTTAAATAAAATAATACCCTCTAGTAATAAATATGTAAATTTCCATTAGTTACAAATCTTAAATCTCCTAAAACCAATCACCGATAGCTTTGAAAATTTGACACAACGTTGCATTTCAATACGCGCATGTTTTTAAATACCTGAGTATAACTTATATTCTGATCAGTCAAAACTGATTTAAAAAAAGCTTTTTTATTTTTTTTATTTATGCTACATTTATTCAACAATGCATGCCAGTAATTCAAACCTAATACCAAATTCTTTGTATGTTTTATATGTAGTTACTATTCAGTATTATGCATCGATACTTGAATTATCTAATTTATTTACATACATATTTATGTATTAATTGTTTAATCAAACGCAGATTTTTTTAGTCTACTAAGTTGTATTTTATTGTTAAAAAACACGTAAAATTTATATTGTAACAATTGTTTCGCCTAATTATGGCATTTTCAAATTTTACATTCGTTTGAAACTGTGAATTGCCAGAATATTTATTTTTATGTGTTTCATCTCAATTATTCAGCTCAATTACTTACATGCATAACTTATTATGATAATTATTAATGAGTGCTAATAATGATTTGTGATACATAATTATTTTAAATAAGTATGCAGTGCATACTTGTTATTTACATATACATAATAAAGAAATTTTCTAATTATATATATACTAAAATAATTTTCCTAGCTCTAGTTCTAATGAAAATTATTAAGAGTGGTACATTAATCTCGTGAGTCTAAATGAATTTATCAATTTGACAAGTTTAGCTCAGCTATGTTGTACGGAATTTCTGCCCCTGCTATGAAATTCACGGCATATGGCAGACGGACATAATAAATAAGGCTGAAACACTAAAAGAAATATTTTCATGGCCAGGTATTTCAGACTAGGTACTGAAAAAATTAGTGGGTACAAGACAAAAGCTTGCAAAATAACATAAAAATGGCTATTACGTGGCTATACTATAGAATGATACGAATCGTATAATGCCAAATTTTCTAGGAGGGTGGAAATGCTCCTACATTTATACTTTGTTACAAAAAAATGTTACACTCTAATTTATTGACTGGGTATTTCTACATATAAAATATCTTCTACTTTATATATTTTTTAATCTCTGAGGCATTTTTGCCTCCGCCTCCGTAGTGTTATGATCAGCATGCTCGGCCACCGTTCTGGAGGTCCTCGGTTCGATTCCCAGGAGGGTTCAAAAAATATAAGTGATTTTTTCATTCGAATATTTATTAAATACTACCCTGGACTGGTACCTGAAGCGGAGGGCTGATCACCTTTCCTTCATGTATTAATGATCAAGATAACATTGCGTTTATATTTTGCAGTGCCCTATGCACCATTGGGGTAAAGACAAGGGTTTGATTGATGATTTTTGAGGCATTTACTTTGTATTTTATTAATAAAGTATTTTATTAAAAAAAAACTAAAAAAAAACAAAATAATTGTATTGGATCCTTAATTAAGTCAAATAAATAAATATAGAGTAGTTCCTCGCCAAGAACAAAAGCTTTGCCTCTTTTTTTCAATAATGTTAGTAATATTAGTATAGAGCCACTCACTGAGATTATTGTCTACCGGTTTCGAAACGTACTCGTCTCTTCGTCAGAACAATCACTATACCAGCATGCTAACAATACCACCCGTCACTACTAAAGCACTTATCGCACTAACTGCATGTCAGACCTCGGCTTTTGGTGCATGTTATTCTGCAAGCCTTAGTGTACATTGGTATTCGGGTCGACCAAAAACGCTTGTGATTAACGTTTTGTGTACTTGTAAGCGTAAGTGTGTGAATAATGCTATGGTAGTGAATGTAGTATTGCTTGCGTGCTGGTGTAGTGATTGTCCTGACGAAGAGCCCGTCTCTTCACATCTCGAAACCGGTATATAAAAATCTCAGTAAGTGGTTCATACAATAGTAACATTACCAACATTTTTGTAAAAAAAAACGTCTTATTCTAATTACGCTGTGTCTCTCTAAAAAAAGATACCACATAAGCTTTTGTGCTTGGAAAGGAACTTACACTCAATATTTATTTATTGTACTTATTTAAGGAAATCTATTAAAATAAACAACTTTTTTTTGTTTTTGTGTTTTTAATTTCTTACGAATAATTTTAATCCTTAATATTTATAACTTTATTGGAATTACTTGCATTATGTTATTCTAAAACCATTTTAGAATTTTAGAGATGCATTTTATTATCATTGTTTATTTTCTTTTAATACTTGGAGAATTGCATTTTTTTTAATTAGTTTCTACATTAAGGACTTGAAGTTTTGAAAACAGTGTTTTTAAAACGAGTTTTCTTTTATTTTAGAATGACTTAAATCATTCTGTTATGAACTATTTTTACAGAGTTCAGTGCGTTATTCATCCAACAAAGCCATGAGTAAACGATGGTATAATATATTCTTTTTATGTTTTTGATATCTTAAATGTTTCGTCATCTAATACATAGAAATGTTTTATATTATAATATATAAGAAAACCACTTTTTTAATGTAATAAAAAATCGTTTTGTTCGCTATTCACTACTCTTAGTTCTATAAATCTTCGCACATTCCTCTTATAGTGACAATTTTTTATGCAAAACATAAACCAGTTTATAAGCTGATGTATCTTTTAAATAATAGCATTTTTGGACTACGATTAATTGAATTCAGTAAATCATAATCATTCCTACGTATCAAGCAAAGCTTTTGATGATGTGATTTTAACATTTATTTGAATGGCTAATATATTTTAGATACATATGAAAAGATGACGTAAAACTGTTGAATCAGATTATAGATAGGTACGCATAATAAACTAAACTTCATTTTCCCTTATCGTTATTTTAAAAAAAAACCTAAATTTAACCCATTTATAATTCAAACTAGTCCAAATGAAACACAGAGGGCTTACAATTGGAGAGAAAAATAAATATTTCATTGGAATATTAAGATAATGGTTAAAGTATTGTTAAATTCTAGCAATAAAGTAGGATTTATATTCTGGAAGCGTAAAAATTATATTTTAATGGCTTCCACGAACATTGTAGAGTACAATCGTTCTACGCAAGGTGTTACAACAAAAAACCTTATTGTTTATAAAGGTCAATAGATTTGTCAGTAAACATATTCAATACTTTTTTCTTTGGTAATTTATAGTTGAAAACGACGTGAGATTTATGATAAATGTATGAGTTCCAAAAAAATGAGTTTTGTAGATGTCCATCATGGGTATAATAGTGAATCTTATACGTGCGTAAAGTGATAACTTAACAAGTCCATGACAGGTCACAATCCCTTTAAATATTCTTCTTCCATATTCTTCTTCATCTCTGAGACACCCAGATTTTTCGATGAGGATTTGGATACACACAGAATGTTGTGAATAAAATAAATTTTGTTTTTAATTACTTGATTCGGAAGTCACTTTTAATAATATTAATCCATTTCTAGTCTATACATATATATTTATATATATATATATATATATATATATATATATATATATATATATATATATATATATATATATATATATATATATATATATATATATATATATATATATATATATATATATATATATATATATATATATATATATATATATATATATATATATATATATATATATATATATATATATATATATATATATATATATATATATATATATATATATATATATATATATATATATATATATATATATATATATATATATATATATATATATATATATATATATATATATATATATATATATATATATGTATTCATATATATTCAGCCTACCCTAGAACTCTATTCAACGAAATTTGATTCAGGTAGTATTTTTTTAACCTGCATTGACGAGAATCAAATAATAAGGAGTCGTGTACGCTTCCTTGAAACGTGCAACAACTTGTACATGCAGGTGTACGCTCGCTTTTATGTTATTCCTTCAATAACTAGGATCATTACGCGTTTCGTGACGCAGGGCCCTAAATACAGGAGGGGATGGAGGAATGCGAATAATGAATATTTTACCGTCATCTCCCCATGACAAAGGGACAATGGCCAGCTCCCATGAATGCGCTCCGTAAAAAAGGATGAATGCTCTATTATAAGTGGCATTTGGCTTCATGAAAGGGACTACGATGTGCATACATCAATGCAACATCATCAAAGAAGTGCATAAGGGTCCTTTCTACCAGATTTACGAAAGTGTTGGTAATAAATTATATAAGGGAAAATTTAACAGAACGACTGCACAGCGGTTAACCTTAATTTACACATTATTTTGACACATTATTATCAATCTCGAGCGACTGTGGGTTAATTTTTTAAAAAATACGATGTACCAATATATGTGTCGCCTACTTTCAAAATCCGCCAGATCCAATTTTATAACATTTTAAATGAAATGCTCTATCGGAATGGCTATTGTGGGTTTTATTGTTTGAATAAATATTCATATAAATATATGCTTGAAAACTACTTAAAACAGCGTTGTATTTAAAATTCCGCTATAGTCATGAAGCTTGCCTTCCGACCTATATCGGCCAATCAGAGAGCGGGATGGTGACGACATTATCGGTTTGTGTATCGTGTTTTTTTTTAAATACTGAAAAACTTTCCAAAAAATGGGAAAATTCTCTATTTCAAAATATTTTATATAAAGATAGACATATCCTTGAAACATAAATGTTACCCGTAGAATTTTGCAAATTTTATAAAATCGACTTAAATGGATCTGGCGGATTTTGAAAGTAGGCGGAACATATACGAGATGTTATAACATTTATTATTGCGCAGTCAACCATAGGTTAATCGAAATATATAATTGTGTGACAAAATAAAGGTGGAATAAATATTCTGCCTAAATAGGTAAAATGTATAAAAGTTTGCTCAATATTTTTCTACAAACTAGAAATATCTTTCTTTTAAAATTGCAAATATATGTTTTTGGTTGGAATATTTTTTTGATTTTTTTTGTTGTTTAAAATAACATGAAGTGGCTTTACACAAGAATGCATTTATTTTTATTGTTTTTTAGTAAAGTATTTATTAATATGTAGAAAACTATATATAGACTAAAATTTTGGTATAATTGATAATATTATATTTCTGTTGTTATAATGGCTGTTGTTTTCTTGAAATAAATTAAACAAAGTATCTAGATAAATAATCACTCATAAGACCGGACACAGTAGGAGCATAGTGTTATTGTCGGGGTGTCTTTAAAAACGTTTTAATAGTATAAAGGTATGTGTTCAGGAAATTAACCTTTAAACCCCACCCTTTACGGGCTATTTCCGAAAGAATTTAATTTATTTTTTATTTAAGTTAAGATTTGCGAAACGCGAGAATGTAATTATAAGGTTCCGAAGCTTTCATTCGGAAATCACGGAGCTTTTTCTTTTTAACATGAAATATTTATTATTTAAAAGACAAAAGGCGCCGAGAACTTATACAAATTATCCTTGGAAAACTATCAAAATAATACAATCAAGGATTTTTCGCACATTTAAAAAATTTAAAAGATTGATTATAAAACATTTGGAATACTATGTTGCTCTAAGATCGATATGTAAAAAACTTAACTGGTTTTATATAACAACTAACTGTGATTGACTTCGCGACTTTTTATATTGTAAACACATGCGAATTTGAATTGTTTCAAAATTTCAAAGCAATCGTCGAATAGATTTAAGGGCTTTGAGATTTTCAACGAACTAATATTGTAGTTTAATTTTAATGTTTTTCAACGATACAAAGTAGTAAATTAACTAAAAAATAAAAATAAATGAAAACAGGTTATGAATATTTAACTAATGTAATATGATTATATTCATATTATCTCTCTCCTTATCATTAATCGTTCACATTGTGTAATACCACTTTAAAAATCACTATTTCGTGACACGAATTAGTCAAGAAGTAGTGTTTTTTTAATGTGGTATTACACAAAGTGAACGATGAATGATAAGGAGAGGGTTATATTATCATAGCACAAAGTTAACAATGCGTTTAATATACAAAATATTCATATTATCTTATCATCGAATCTCAAACGATAGAAGTACCTATATTTACGCTGAGAACCCAGACGTTTGATGTATCTTTTATATAATTTTCACTTACTATACAACAAGTAAAGAAATTTAAAGTGTAACATTTTTGGATCTATTCAACGAACGGTACTAGGTCAAACTCGCAACATTTTTTGGACTATCGACCAAAATTATTAGGCATGTCTCAAAGTCAAACAAAACAAGAGCAATATAAAAGGTGTCTCGACTGGGACAAAGCATATATCATTTTTTTAAACGAAAGAAAATGGAAGTCTGAGTATATCAGGGCTTATGACCTGGCATTCAGCTAACTTAATTGATCACTTTAAAAATGTACTTGTATAACGATCACCATTCTACCATTTGTAGAATATCCATACTGCTGGATTTTTCAAATTTGTATAAATTCACTGTTGTTGGATTCCTTTCATATGTAAGTTATAATTTTGTTAGATCTTGAGTTATGTCTCACGGTGCTGCCCTCAGTTAAGAATTTGTGAAATGTATAGCTTTATTCAGAACTAGTTCACATTTATTTTTTGAGATAGATACTGGAATTCTGGAATTCTATTTTGAGCAGTTGATTATTTTTTTATTATTAATTCAGAAACTCCAAATGCCAGGCCATAAGCCCTAGAATTTTCTGACTTCCATCTTCCTTCGCATAAAAAAAAACATTTCATCTAAGTTGAAACATATATATATCATCTGCAGTGTGAATACTCCAGATTATCATGAAATAATTAATCAAACATTGTAAATAAATTCATTAATTGATTCGGCAGTCACTTTGTGGTAACGTCTAGTCATTTTAATTCAAGTTTTATATAGTAAATACCACTATTTCTTAAAATTACGGTGTTTGAAAATGATGCGGTATGCATCAAAACACGTGTCACAGTAGATTTTAAAAAAAAGTGGTATATTCTAAGTAAAGCTTGAATTAAAATTGTAAATAAAAGCTATGAAAAAATGACCGAAAATGAACACAATTTCATTCCATGTACTGTATATAATTATCATTCAACACTATCCGTCCTTGACTATAAGCCTGAAAATAAAGGCTACAAAAATGAAATAATTACACAAGCATCCCGAAAACGTATCACGCAGAAACTTAAAAATCTTTAGAGGGATTTAATTTACATTTCAATTGGCGAGCTCAAAACAAAATTTTGTAAATTTTTGTAAAATTTGAATATGGTTGTACAGAATAAATTAAGATTCTTAACACATCCCTCCGGGTTTAACGCTTAAATGGTTGAAAATATTTATGAATTTTAAATTATATGTTCAACTTGATAGCATTAAGTTAATGTATATTATATTTTTATCCAATAATCTGGTGCTTAAAGCTCATCACCATGCTTTCGTATAACGCTCTTTGACATAAGTTGCTCCATAGTTTTAAATAGTTTTCACATGACATTAGCATCGTCAGCCTGTGACTTTTCCGTATTCAGAAAATCTGTGATAAGTTTTAAATTAAAATGATAAATAGCGAAAAAGCTTTTGAGTTTAATTGTTATCTAAGATAAGTGCATCAATAATAAAATTCATATTTTAACAATAAATCGTTTGTAATGTGTGCCATGCATTTCTGGAAATTTATGTGAACGCATATCATTATTATTAGTATCGTATTATTATATGTTTATTGATTAAAAAAAAGAATTTTTAAAATATGTTATTTGAAATGTTAAAATTACTGTAAATTGTAAAACGCAATAGAGGTGACTTTTTACAAAAACGGCGCAATATAAATTGACCAATATTAGGATTAATATTGTAACATATCAAATTAATACTGAGTAGATCTGAGTAAGTATTCTAAGCACTATCTGGTTGAATAAGAGGTTTTAAAAAGAAAGAAGGATTTTTAACTTAAATATGATTATAGTTTTTAAATCTAAATATTTTATTTTTACGATGTTTACTATTGAACGTCTATCATTACAAAAAATATCTTATTTACTAGCTCTCATATTCCGTTTCGTATATTTTTCCACCGTTAATCGGGTTAAAAATAATAAATGGTAATTATTATCAACAACTAAAAATAGGGTTAATACTGTTTTTGTACGATATATCCGTCATTTTGTCAGATTCAGATCAGATGTAGTAAACACCAAAACATCTTCACTTCAAGGACTATAAACAATAAAAAAACAATGTCCTATAAGTACGTACCGTAAAAAATCGTTTGTAAAAATATTATAAGCAAAAAACGTTTTGCGGAAGACATTAATTATTCTATATTCCTCTTAAGTATTTAAGTACAAAGTCTTCGAATTATGGCTTTAGCCATATACTTTTGTCACGCATTATACTCTACGCATGTATGGTACGATTATAAAATAAAATACCACTGGAAATATGCCAGGATGTCATATGAAGTAAATAAATGTTTGAACGCACAAAGTTTGTAGTCAAGTAAAGGTTTACTTTGCTAGGAGCGTCAATAGCTAGCGGCAGACGCTCCCATTTAGGAATGAATTAAGCAATTTGTTTGAATATAATTAATGTTTGAAGCACTAACTATTTGATTTTCCATTTAATAAATCAAAATGTTACTTTGTTTTAAAATCCCTATAAATAGTTTATTATAACTTAATTATAATGTCTACCGATTTCGAAGCTAACCGCTTCTTTATCAAGACTGATTAATACTAAAAAAATAATATTAAGCTTAATAATCTTAATAAAGAAGCGGTTAGCTTCGAAACCGGTAGACATTATAATTGAGTTATAAAAAAATATTGATAGTGATTTTAAAACAAAGTTACATTTTAATTACAATTTGTTTGATTTGATGAAGGGACTAATTACGAGTTATTTGTTCGAAAAATCAAAAAAATACTTTTTATAATTAAAAAAAAAAAAAACTGCTTCTAACACCTTAGTATCATATAAGTATTTCTTATTATTAATAACGGACTACTAAACACAATGATGTTAAACACACACCGAATGCAAAACCTCGGCAATGATTTCGCGGACCATATCCATATCCAGAATATTTCAGTTCCAATCTATAAAGCAGTAATAATAACAATATTTCAGGATTATGCATAGCTCCTTGTTTTTTTTATATGTGCATCCTTGTTAAGACAAATACTTTTCGAACCAATTGTATATTTAAAAGAGAAAACATATTATTTTTTTATGAAGTATAAAACATGTAATATATTATGTACAAATTGTAGTTATTAAAGGAAAAAAAATAGATTATAAAACGGCTTATTAATACACATAGACATATATAGAATAAAATAACCACTCTATATATATATATATATATATATATATATATATATATATATATATATATATATATATATATATATATATATATATATATATATGTTTATATATATATATATATATATATATATATATATATATATATATATATATATATATATATATATATATATATATATATAAACACATATATATATATATATATATATATATATATATATATATATATATATATATATATATATATATATATATTTACATATACATATACATTTTTAATGCTGATTTTTAAAGTTTTTTTTTAATGTCCAATTAATAAATCACTGGTCTGTCAATATTTTTTTAATATAGGTTACCATGGAAAATCACACCAGTTCTTCGACGCAAATAAAAGAGT
The DNA here is from genome assembly GCF_059751285.1 of Brachycentrus maculatus. NCBI lineage: Eukaryota > Metazoa > Arthropoda > Insecta > Trichoptera > Brachycentridae > Brachycentrus > Brachycentrus maculatus. Next base: position 421,904 of record NW_028281035.1, on the reverse strand, counting down.
TAACCACCAAAATACACGGAAAACCCCAATTCATTTGTAAAAGGGAGTGTCCACCGCCCTTATAGCCGCAAGCAAGGGAATTAGATACAGTTATGTTTAAGTAGTTAAATGGTAATGGTCTCTAAGAAGAAAGCCAAGATTTAAGGGCCCACTAACAGATTACATTTTCAGACGTTGAGCGAAGGAAATGTGCCCACAATGTTTACACTCATCGGGAACGAGAAATGAGAATGTTCACTCCCCAGAGGCACTACCCGAATTGAGGCTGTGAAAAACGCCATTACCGATAAGAAAAGAAAAGCTCCTAAGAAATAAAGCTTCTGCTAACTGTGCGAGCTTTCCTTCATAAAAGAACAAATCTAATAATAAAACATGTATAACATCTTGTCAAAAAAATTGCGTATATTATATATTTTTAAAGAAATTTCTAGTCTATTTCACATTTAAAAGAATTTAATATCTATAAAAGTCATAAATAATGGATAACTTTAGATTTTTTCAATATTTTTTTTATTTAAATATTGGATAATTTAAATAACGCCGTTTTCGTGAAAAAATGCCTTAAAAGCGATTTACAATTAATATTCAGTAGTTAAATAATTGATATGAATTGTATTTCATATATAATTTTTTTATTGATACTAATTGCTTCTAATATAAAGTTTCTTAATCAAAAAGCTACTTATTCTAAGACAATTCTTGAACAATTTTTTAATATTATTTTATAAAATGTACTGTTTTCTTTTTCTTCAATACTCGTTTATGAAAATTTTAATAAAATTTACGTTTCAATAAATACATGCACTTTATTCTACACCATCGAGTTTTAATAAAGGTTGAATAATGAATATTCTTTTTGTAGGATAAATAAACTACTCATTATGAAGCTTTAAAGCTTAAAATACCATTATAATAATACTGCATCATCTTAATTGCATTTCCAACAAAAACAAAAAGAAATACTATGTAATATAACCTCGGTTTAAATAGTAATTATAAAACAATAAACGTTTAAAATAAAAATAATATAACCTCTAAAAACAGATTTTTCTTATATCTATCTATAGGTAGATGATTCATTTTTTTTTACCATCGTGAATCACGTGGTAAAATAGCTAAGATTAGGGGAGAATTCGTTTTAAAGAAGGGGTCTTAAAACAACTTTGCCTATAGCACACCTGACACCCTTAAGAGAATGTACAAATAATATTATGTAAATTTTATTCCAATTCCATCAACTAGAAAGTGGAAAAATTCACAAAAATATTATTTATGGGGTAAAACTTTAAAATAATGAAGGCAACATACATTCGAAATTGTGGCAAGTAAAAAAATGTATAACGAATATTGATAGAAAATTGAAGACGACGAGACATATTTTGTTTCGGTTATTTATCAGAATTTGACAGATACCAGATTTCACGATAGCGGGTGTCGAAAATAAATTTATTTGGCTTTTTACTTCTAGCGATTCGTAAATATTGAACGCGTTTCATTCGCTCATATTTTATGAAAAACAAGAATAAACGAAGTATGTTAGTTTGAAAATGCCATAACAAGGTGAAACAATTGTCAAAAATGTTATTTTTATGTGTTTTTAACAATAAAATACAATTAGTAGACTCTAAAAATCAGTGTTTGATTTTAACATTTAATACGTAAATTAAAATGGAATTATATAAATAAACGGAGGAGTTGCAATAAATCTTAAATTTTTATTATATAACGATTAAATATTGTTTAAGGTTAAGAAATAAAATTTATTTATTAGAAAAAAATTCGAGCAATGCGTTCTCTCAGACGAATGTGTGGCTAATAGCGGCGATAGTTTTCCAAAAGGTGATGTAAGGAAAGAATGCAAGGCTGAGATAAGCATTACAGATAAAATGATAAAAGGTGTGTTGAGATGGTTTGGGCATTTGAATCGAATGAGTGAAAAAAGGATAACAAATTTGTGAAGCGAATGTGATTGGTAATAGAAACAGAAAAAAACGATAAAAACTTGGAAAGTCAAAATTTTCAATAGCTTGAAAGTGGTCAGGTCAGGAGTTGGAATAATCGGCGTGTATGTATGAGAATATATAGTATATGAGGAATGTGGAAGAGGTGAAGATAGTTTGCAAAGATTGGTGTGTCGTTATATTTTGTTTGCCTACCCCTGCGGGGATGCGGCGTTATGGTTAGATAGTTAGTTAATATATAATATATAAAACCCTTATCCGCACCCAAATGGTGCATAGGGCACTGTCATATAAACGCAGTGTTATCTTGATCGTTTATACATGAAAGAAAGGTGATCAGCCCTCCGCTTCAGGTACCAGTCCATGGTAATTTTGAATAAATATTACAGTGAAAAAAATCACTAATATTTATTTTACCCCCCTTGGGAATCGAACCCGGAACCTCCAGAACGGTAGCCGAGCGTGCTGACCATTATACTACGGAGGCGGACAATTAGTTAATAAGTTAGTTAATAAGGGCAGTTAGTTAATAAGTTCCTTAATTATAAGTAAGCTGTGCAAAAAAAAAAATAAAAGAGTTTTTGAAGGAACACAAAATAATAAAAGTATTTAGTTTCATAATATCGTAGTTTAATTACTGTGATTATTTTGTATGGAGATTAATTTATATTTACACCGTATATCGTACGATCTAATAAGTCCGGGGAAAATAACAAGCAGTCTAACGAAAAACTTCTTGAAAAAAGGTAGGAAATGAAAAGACCTTCAATCGCCACAAAAAATAGCGAGTGGAAAGGCCAATCTCTGCAAGAAATAAAAACGATCAAGAAAACTGTCAAGAAAACTCACGAATAATAAACGGAAAACGAATGTTTGACGCAGACATAAATACAAACATATTTTTGCAGGTCCTTAAACATATAAACGTTATGAAGACTTTATCCTTTATAGATTTCATTTTTCTTATTTTAACCCATGTCCGCATCCAATGGTGCATAGGGCACTGCATCGTAGCGACGCAGTGTTATCATGATCGTTAATTGCATGAAGGCAAGGTGATCAGCCCTGCGCTTCTTGAACCAGTCCAGAGTGTTAATCATTTAATTATGAGAGTGAAAATCACCCATATTTATATAAACCCCCCTGGAAATCGTACCCGGGACCTCCAGCACGATAGCCAAACGCATTGACCAATACACTATGAAAGTGGACACACATTTCATTTATTGTTTCGGTCATTACTCTGTAGTAAGACATAATGAAGATGTAAGCTTAGCTTCCGAAACTAGTCGTCATAAAACAAACTCAAGTGGTTAAAAAACAAGTGATTTCTTTGATTAAAGAAAACACTTCGTTTTTTACCACTTGAGTTTTATTATAGACTACATGTTTCAGAAGTTAAACTTCCATCATTCAGGTCTGTATAATAACTAAAATATAAAATATAAAATTGTTCTATAAATAAGGAGAGGGGAAAGTACTTTGTATCATTGTAACATGTCTTACCACAAAGTTAATGCCGAAACAATAAATAAAATATAAGTGATTTCTTTAACAATGTGATTAAATTTATCATGTTATTTATTAAAATTTTGATGAAGTCGAGTTGTTTGCAAAAAGTACGAGTAAAATGTACTTGAAGGTATAATTACCTTTGTATTATAAGTACCTTTGTAACTAAGCTCTTAGGTAAGAACGTAATAATTATGTAAACACGGCAGTTACAATAGATAAGCGTGAATCAAGGTAAATGGATCGATCATAGTGACATTAGCCAAATCAGTGGCGAGACGGAATGGATTTTCATTTTGCGATTTGGCACTTTTGAAAGCTTGCGGGAAATTCATGAAAATCTCATCCCGATTTCAAAGCAACAAACGGCACACGGTATTCAGGATTTATACCCCTTGGTGAATAACCACTTCGGCAATGCGTATTGCTTTAAAATTTAATTTTGAGAATCGCGGAAAAGCTCAAGGATTACTACCCCTAAATTCATCGTACAGTTTTTGTTAAATATTTTTTCAAATTCATTTATCAACAAATCGGTATGATAGTTATGATTTTTTAATTGATGTAAAATTAAGCTAAATAAATTCACGTGGTAATGATTTTTTTTATATAACACGTCGCGCCGGTTGCATTCATAAAAGCCGGCTGTTATTTTGAAGATACTTAAAGTGAAGAAAGTAAACATTTCAGTGAATATGCGCTACGTGCGTAATTCTTAATATATTTTATTTTATCTTTAAGAGAGATAACGTTTCTTTTTGAGAACGTTTTCACTAGATAATCCCACATAACCTGTACACTGATTGCTCGTTTTTTCCCTGACATATTTTTTAATAGGTTTTTTTACGTTTTGTGTAAGTTTCAGGCTATTGAGAACACTTTCACGAAATGACCGAATTTCAGAAATACTAAATATTCATCCATTTTTCTCCTTTTTTATTATTGAAATGGCTGGGAAAGCTAAAATAATATATGCTATGAAACAACATGTATTTATTTTAAATTTAAGTTTTACTCACTAAATACTAAATAGTGGTATTTACTAAGTAAACCTTAAATAAAAACAGACAGATTGTACCACAAAGTGACTGCCGAATCAATTAATGAAAAACAATATTTATTTAATTATTAAATGTGCATACGTATAATTTATCTTCATTTTGGCTCTTTAGGCATAGCCTGTGTTGAGCTGCATATAATAAAATGAAGCTATGTATAATATGTGATGCCAAAACATTTTATGTTAAAGGACATTTTATGTTAAAGGAGCTTAGGAAGGCGGCCGACGTTAAATGACAGGTAGGGTGCAGTGTTCCCCCATAGGTGGACGATTTGCAACCCTTGTGCATTGCGCGTATGCAGCCGGGGGTAGATGACAGAAGATAAAGTTACCTTTCATCCGTACGGTGATGGCCTGGCGCCTCGTCACTGCTAGAACGGCGCGGACAGACTAGGTTACCGACTAGCGACGGATGACCGGTGACTAGTGACTAGCGGCTGACTAGATCAGGCTGCAGGAGAGGAGTGCGCCCGGCTAGGGGTGAGCGTACAGACTGCGGCGAGCCCGGCACCGCGCTTCGGGCAGACCGCAGCGACACTGGCGCGTAGGCGCTCGCCGAACCCCCTCCTACGGCGCTCGCCCCCCAGCGCTCCTGACGACGGCGTTGCGCAATTCGCCCGCTAGGGTGGCCACGGCTCGCGTCGGGCCCGGGCCGCGCCGGGCACCGCCAACTGCCCGAGAGAGATCCGAACGACCCTGTTATTCCGCACTGTCGAGTGCTCAAGGCCGAGCTTTTCAAAACGATATGCGTAATGCCAAGATTTTTTTCCTTTGTTAACGGCCGTAGCCAATTTGTACATAATATATTACATGTTGTATGCTTTACGATAAAATGATATGATAAAATAATATGTTTCTCTTTTTAAGTACCTACCTATATATGCATATATATATATATATATATATATATATATATATATATATATATATATATATATATATATATATATATATATATATATATATATATATATATATATATATATATATATATATATATATATATATATATATATATATATATATATATATATATATATATATATATATATATATATATATATATATATATATATATATATATATATATATATATATATATATATATATATATATATATATATATATATATATATATATATATATATATATATATATATATATATATATATATATATATATATATATATATATATATATATATATATATATATATATATTGGTACATTAAAAGCATTGATAACTTTGTGGTATAATAATAATTTAATAACGTTTTTTTTTCATAAATAATTCTCATTACCACAACGAAGCGTTTTAAAAATTATTGTCATCCGAAAACACTGCATTCGAGTTCCAGAGTAGACAGTATCAATTTTCAGAGACATAATTTTTTTCAACGTTATGAATTTTTACTCTACTGATTAATATATATATATATATATATATATATATATATATATATATATATATATATATATATATATATATATATATATATATATATATATATATATATATATATATATATATATATATATATATATATATATATATATATATATATATATATATATATTTATATATATATATATATATATATATTTATATATATATATATATATATATATATATATATATATATATATATATATATATATATATATATATATATATATATATATATATATATATATATATATATATATATATATATATATATATATATATATATATATATATATATATATATATATATATATTTATATGTATATATATATATATATATATATATATATATATATATATATATATATATATATATATATATATATATTTATATATATATATATTTAAATATATATATGTATATATATATATATATATATATATATATATATATATATATATATATATATATATATATATATATATATATATATATATATATATATATATATATATATATATATATATATATATATTTATATATAAATATACATATGTATATATATATATATATATATATATATATATATATATATATATATATAAAACAAATTGATTAAAAATATTAAAAGAATCATTATTGCAATTAAAATTTATAATTCTAAATCTAATTATACTATTTTAATAATTATTTTGTTCAAAATAATAAATAAAAGTTTTTATTTTCAAACCTTGTCTGGAAATAGAATGAGAAATATAGATTTGAAAATATACAGCAAACACTAACATAATAAATTAACTCCTGATTTATTTATTTGTATTGTAGGTTTAACGAGGACAAAACATACCACCTCCATCTGTAATCCAGACCAATCTATACAAATATTGGTCACCCCGTTTAATTCGCTCTCTGAGGCACGATCCTTTCGTCTACGCCACGATGCCGTGGCAAAGAAGACGTAAGTGCCCGTACGTAGCCATAAGCTGTTACGACAGTTTCCCGCCGCCGACTACCCACACAAAGAAAGCCAGATGGCAGAGGGTTGTACTTGAAGAATACGCCTATTTTTCGCATACATCCATACTTCTGCGAACAAAGGAGCTCGATATTTCGATTTTAGAACATGTGACTGGAAGCGTTTTAGTCGGGAAGGATTTTTCCTGCATTTCGGACGTAATTACCAGGACTTTTGAGGTTAAGGTGAAGGCCGAATTTGGGTCCTGCGCTATACTGATGCAATGCAACTCGCCGCATCCTTCACCCCCGGTTTTAACCTGTTTCCATTGCGACACTCGCAGCATTGAGCCTGGAACCTTTGATATTTCATTGAAGAAAAATATTTTTTGCGTCGGAATCATATCAAATGGAGCAGTTATGCTAATCGTATTTTTTTAATCCGCCTTTTCGAGTCACGCAAAACTGTACTCGAAATTAAACACGTAACATTTTTATTCGGCCATAAAATCCAAAGTAAAATTTCCATAAAACGTGTTTCAACATCATTTTCCACAAAATAAAAATTTAAAATACGTAAAATTATTGTTTTGAAGCGAGAAAATACAACAATATCTCTATTATGATAAAACTACTTTAGATTTTACTAAATCAGTTTGCAGTCGAAACGGCAATAAATTTTATATTTTTATTGATAGCGATTAGATACATTTGGCTATACACACACGAGAGATGGAACAATAAATTTAATCAGTTTCAAGAAATCTTAAGAAACATAGTTTCTAACTTTTTTTTATTTCATAAAAGTTTTCGTACGATATGTATGAAGGAATATCTAACAACCGACCAAAAACAGACCAATAATTGTGGGCAAGGTGTAACTACCTAATATGCTTGAAATAAGTGGGCCAATACTGCTTGTGCATAAAAATTTGAAAAATATAAAATAAAATATAAACTCTCACTATCAGCAGTGAGAAAAATAAAGTAATTACATTACTGTAAATTAACAAAAAATACACATCAAAATTTCTCATCTAGCCGATCAAACAATAAGACACACGGAGCGTCCACTGTGTGTTTTTCGTGGGTTTCTGTCGGAGCCAATCGAAGTGAATTGCTCCAGATTCCGCAAACCATTACAAGCTCAGAGCTTTCTTCTTCTTTCTCTTAACCCTTATCCGCACCCAATGGAGCATAGGGCACTGCATCGTAGCGAGCAATGTTATCTAGATCGTTAATTGCATGATGGATAGGTGATCAGCCCTGCGCTTCTTGTGCCATTCCAGGATGATATTAAATCAATATCGAAAATCACCCATATTTCTTTGACCCCCCTGGAATCGAACCTAGGACCTCCAGCACGGAAGCCACGCGCACTGACCACTACACTGCGGAGGTGGACGAGTGCAAGCTCAGAGCGCGTGATAGTAATTATTAGTTTTATACTGAAATCGCGCAGCACTGCATGTTTGCTTATCAACAAAATTTAATATTTGAACATCGATTACTGACTTTAAATAGAACTAATGTAATTTTTTTTACATTAAATTTTATTATTTCGCTACTTTTGTAAAAGTCCTAAATAAAACTCTCCCTTGCGTCAATAAAGTCGTTAGATCCTGAAAAGAAAATTAGTTTCAGGGCCTGAAAAAATATTTCTCCTCCTTTGATAAATATTCCCCGTATACGTTTATAATATGTATGTATACTATTTACCTATACATACATGATATCGTCGGACATGGAAATTCACGAACGTGCAGAAAATGTAATTTAATACGAAAACATAGAAAAAGTTAAATGGTGCATGTCAGATGTCTTTTCTCGCCACTTCAAACCAAGTTAATTTAAATGATTTATATCATCATTACATAGTTACAAATTACAAAAATGTGCTCTCGCTCGGTTTTCCCGTGCCGAGGGCACATTTTAGAACATTTATTTATAAATACATTTAACAACATTTTGACCGCCTCCATAGTGTAATGGTCAGCACACTCGGCTACCGTACTAGAGGTCCCGGGTTCGATTCCCAGGGAGGATTAAATAAATATACATGATTTTTCACTATTATATTTATTTAATATTACCCTGGACTGGTATCTGAAGCGGAGGGCTGATCACTTTTCCTTCATGTGTTAACGATCAAGATTACACTGCGTTTATATGATGCAGTGCCCTATACACCATCGGGTGCAGATAAGTGTTTAAATGAATGAATATTTATAAAATTATAATGATAGAAAATTGCTTTTACAATCCAATACGACATGGCTGAATAATGGGATCTATGTCGAATCTACAGCCTGTTCACAGTTATTTTACTTCTAGTTTTTTTTTCAATTATTTATACTGCCAAATAAATAATAATAAAAAACTAGAGGTTAACTAACTGTGAACAGACTGTACTTCCATTCTCAATTTATGAATAGATTAAATTAATTAAAACATCAGCAATGGTCAGTTTTCAGACTTTTCATCACTGCAATACTCACACACACATAAGCGCCACTTCTCGAAATCTATAAAAAATTAGAAGATAAATAATTTAATCTTCTATATTTTTTTCTTCTCACTTAACTTGGTCAGTCCATCGTATGGGGATCTTCCTTTCCCTCTCTTCCCTCCAGTCTACCGATCACAGCCAGTCATTCTATATTTTAATTGCAACAAAAACGAGACTTCACTAGTTGTTTTGATCGCAATAATCAAAAACTTGCGACCCCTGTTACCGCATCATTTATGTTATCGGGAAGTTTACGTATCCTGTTGACGAATTTTATAGTGAAGACGGGTAGCTGACGTCTATAGGACTTTTTACACACTGATGTGTATCCGGCTCCATAGTGTAGTGGTTACCGCGTTTGGCTACGTGCCGTACTCCCGAGTTCGATTCAAAATAAATATAAGTAGTTTTTTCATTATTTTTTCTTATGTTTTTATATTCATATTTTTAATGTTATGAATTTCCTTGCTTTAAGCTTTGGTACCTAGTTATAAATATAGATAGATAAAACCAACAATTTTTGACAATTCTTGAGGAATCTGATTCTGAAGAAGGCTTGTCTGATGACGATGATGTGGATGAAGAGGACCACGTGAGTATTTGAAGCCAGCTAAGAGTTACGGAACAGGAGTGCTCAGACAGATCTGCTTCAAGAACACAAGCTAACGTCAGTTGGAACCTTGCATAAAAACAAAATAAAAATCCCTTCTGAATCCACATAACGCTGAAGTGTTTTCATCCCGATTTGGCTTTTCAAGAAGATATTACTCTTGTTTCTCATATCTCCAATCAAAAAGTAAAGTGGTTTTACTGACGTTTGCACCACGATGATTATATTGACGATTCAATTGGAGAAAAACGAAAACCTGAAATTAACACCTACTACGACTCAAACACATATGGGGTGGACGTCGCTGATGAACTTATCACTACATATGACGTGAGCCGAGATGACCTTTTACCATCTTTTACGCCATGTTGAACCTTTCTGGCATTAATGGTCCTATAATACACATATAATAACCAATAATAAGCCAATGGAAAGATAAGGTCTTGCGATCGTCAGTAATCATTTGAAAAACCACCGAAAATTGAATCGCTTGCCACGAGAAATGCGTAAAAGAATCAAGAAAGTTTACTGGTGCATCACCTGAAGAGCCTCCTGCTAAAATACCTAATGTTCGCAAAAGATGCCAAGTATGCCCTGCACATAGAGATCGTAAAACGAAACACAATGTTGAGGTTGTGACAAATATATTTGCCCAAAAGATTATATTTTAGTGAATTAAAGTAGTGAAACTGTAAGGGATCTCAATTTTGTTAATTTTGTTTGAATATAAAAGTAAACGTTTAAATATTGGGGATAAATGTTCTATAATATTTTTTTATTATTCCTAAAGGTGGAGACTGACCGGAGCATTTTGTCGTAACGTAACACGTTACGATGCGAGCATTCAGGCAGTCAGTACACCAAGCTAAGCGCTCCATCCATAGTTTCAGATGTTCGGTGATGCTCGCCGCGAGCGATGTTACTACTTTACGTTGCGACGAAATGCTCCAGTCAGTCTCCAACTTAAGATTAGAGTGTAAATATACATTATAATAACAAAGATGAATATGAATCAATTCAATAATACATGAAAATGCCGTACATTTTACACATGGGTTATATTGATCCACCTCAACATACCTGTAACAAATTCATTATACAATGACGCCGGGTTAACAAATAAAATAATTCAATTGTCATTGAGTGGGACAAATATGATTTTAGCTAGTGGAGGAAATTTGCGAGAATTTATCTTCGCCAAGAATTGGTAAATTAGCAATAAATCAAGAATAAGTACTTTTCAACATAGAACATAAATAGTCTATTCCGAATTTTGTAAATAGTCTATGCTTTTCTTTCGGTGGTTACAATTTTAATCTGTGATTTTTTTTCGCGTTGAATATCAATGTCAGTGATTATTGTGAAGGCTTAATTATAATTTCAATTATTATGCCGGTCGGTGGGTGTTTTGTGTTATACTAAACGTTTTCCACGAGAAAACAATGTCAGCTAACGCATTCTGTTTTATTTCGCAACATTGTTTAATTGTAGTGTGTTGACATCAAATAAAAATCTGAACACAATTTGTCGTCTTAGACATGGCGAAAGTTTCTGAAAACCTTACCAAATGCCAATTTAAAAAAGGAAAGATCGCAATGCCGCCCTTAAAGTCTTCTACAGAAATATTATCCGAACTCTTCGGTCAGTTCAACGCTAAACCTCCCGAAATTTCTGAATGTAATACTTACGAGAAAAAGGTAAAAAAGAAAAAGAAACACAAGGAAAAGAAAAAGAAAAAATCCGCAAAGCGCGGCAGAAGTAGTTCTGACGACAGTCGTAGCAGTGATTCCGAGCCTCCAAAAAAGAAATCCAAAAAGAGCAAAAGAAAAAAACACAAGAAAAGATCGAAAAGTAGTGATTCCGAAAATGATTATATTGATAAGAAAATTCGCTCTTACAGCCCGGATACGCCTGTTCCGATAAAAAGTGGTACCCCTGAAATTGTCCGAAAAATTCAAATTGATAGAATATTGACTCCGGAAATTGACAACTCTTTAACTCTAGTAAACAATGATGCATTAAAAAAACAATTATTTACCGACTTACCGGTTATAAGACCTGATATAAAACCTGATATATTGAGTCTAAGTAAAATGGATAATATTCCAATACCCACAACGCCCGATATATCTCAAATAAAGTTACCTGACGAACTATCGGCAAAAGCAGATAACAAAGCCCCGGACGGTTGTGACAAAAATAAATCTGGAGTGAATAAAATTCAAATAAAGAGTTTAAAGTTTAGTTCCGTGTTTGAAGCAAATGTGAAACAAGCGGAAGAGGAGGCGAGGAAGAAGGCCGAGAGGTATGAGGATGGCGAGCTGTCATCGGATTCTTCTAGTTTGAGTTCCATGAAGGCTCCAAGTGATCAGGATTCGGAGCCAGACATTAATCCTGTTTCGGATCTCAGAGCAAAGCTGAACATATTAGCCCGGCATTCAGAAACTGATACTACTGCATTAAAAACGTCTAGAAGGTATATTGTTTTCTGCATTATTTTTCAATCACTTTACATAAAGTTTAATATTCACCAATTCTACCCATGATTGACAACCACACTACTCAAATTTTAAAAGAGAGAAAGAAGACAAATGAATCACAAATAATTTTGTGATTCATTTGTTTTCTTTCTCTCTTTCAAAATTTTATTTTTGTACATATGTCAAAATGTAATAATTTTATTTTTAATGTAATAATTTATTTTAATAAATGATGGAATGATTATTCTGAAACCGGTAGTCACGAATAAGTGTTTATAAAAGTGGTATTACACAAAGTGAAGGATGAGTGATAAGGAGAGTGTTATATTACCATACCACAAAGTAAACAATGCTTTTAATTTACAAAAAAACGTTGAAAATCACTATCAATTTCTTATATTTGACTTATTTTTTCATAGTTTGGAAAAAAACTTTTAATCAAGGTTTCACCGTATTCGGTTTTGAGATTTGCAGAAAATTCTAAACTAACTAACTAACCATTACGCTGCTTTACCGCAGGGGTAGGCTGAGAGAAAAGAACGCCCACCACTCTGTCTTTGCAAACATTCTTCGCCTCTTCCACGTTCATGCATCTCCTCATACCCGCCGATTATTATGACTCCTAACCTGATCGCTTTCAAGTATTTGGCATACCTGATCGTGCCAAGTTTTTCTTGGTCTTCCTCTCTTTGTTATTAAATTTTTTCTTTGCTCTATTTAAGACAGCCTTGTGTAAATTAGTAAATAATGTGACATTTAATAAAATTATGAAACGTTTTCTGATGTTACAAAATGAATAATTAACTTATAAATAAAAAATATACTTGCCTTTTGATTTTCATAGTTTTATTTTATTTTTTCAGCGACAAGCATCATTCACATCCTAGCAAATCTTCAGAAGGAAGATCCAAAGAAAGCCACAGCCGGTCCAAGAAACAATCTCGCAGCAGATCAAAAGCTAGATCGAGAAGTAGATCACGCAAACGGTAATCATATTTCCGTTTATAAATAGCATTATATAATATTAAAGGTGTCTCAACTTGATATGAAACATGTATCGTTCTTCCCTTTTTTATGAAAGAAGATAGAAGTGTGAGCATCCCAGGGCTTACAACCTGGCATTTGGCTGGCTTAACCGATCACTTTATACACTTGTGTAACGTTTACCATTCTGCCCATTAATGAACATTCATAAAAAAATGGAAAAACGATGTATATTTCATATCAACTTGAAACACCTTTAACCTTTCCAGGAGTATGGTCGTATATATACGACCAATACAAAACATGATTTATGATGTGATTTTTATCAAAACATGTTTAAAACATGATTTATGTCAAAATTGCCAATGTTGCGATAAATCATGTTTACTGGTGTAAATTTTTTTTTTTATTCAAGAAAATATGTTGCTTATAGCTAGCATGTCAAACTCGCGGCACACAGGCCGCACGCGGCCCGCGAGTATTATTTTGCGGCCCGCGGATACCCGCTGTAATATTTTTCATTTTTTTAAATTCTTCAATGAAATAATTTTTTTGTACGGGAGCATATGATATTCTTTTACAAAATCATTAAGTTGGATCTATTGTACCTCATGTGACTGTCTTTGGTGATAAATTATTCACTTAAAGTTTTATAAAAATGAAAACGAGATTTTATAGTTTTTTGATGCGGCCCGCCGGCGTACCCAAAATGCCTTAAGCGGCCCTTGATGCCTTTTGAGTTTGACACCTCTGGCTTATAGCATCGACTATGATATAAATTAAATTATAAAGGGTAAAAAAATATTTAAAAAAAAAACTCACTCCTGGACAAATTAAAATTAACATCTCATCCTTAGGATGAATACTCCAGTGTCTGATATATTAAATAATATTAACCTTTTAACCGCGTTAACTTTGTTCCTAAGAGACGCCCGTGCGCCGTTTTTTAAATGATTACTTTTATCATGTATTTAATTACGAAACGATTTATTTTCCTAAACAAAAATGTTCAATGGGATTCATTGTGCCTTTTCGGTACTCTATAATACACTCGTGTCACATTATTCTTGAAATATATCGTAATATAAACAAATAAGATAAATAAATCAAAGCACGCATCGTGTGTCACTCTAACCCACTGGCGATGCGTAGCGTCGAGAGTGAGACAGATATAGGGCATGATTATGGCGCGGACTAATTACCGACCGCAAGAAAAATCAGGGATCTGTTCTTTTATTTATCCTTGTGATGTTACAAATTATTAGTCAGATATTTCAACAGATGTCATAAGGCCAAGGATTGACGTATTATTTTATCCAAAGTTCCACACCCTGAAAAAAATCCCTCTAAGTTAAACTGAGGTTCGAAACTTGGAGCAATGTAAAAACACAAACGCTTATGTCAGCCGCGTATGGGGCATGTTTTGTTAAAACACATACGGTTATGCGAGCCGCGTGGATCCGGTTAATATTAGAATTATAGAAGTAAGACATTGTTAATTTGTATAATAGTGATCATGTCTTTAAGAACAGTGTCCCTCGATGGTTGCTTCTCGTTGGAAGTAAAGGGCAAGGTAGAAAGTGAATTAATTAAAGTCCTGGTAAAATTATTTTATTGTAAAACCTTTATACTGGAAATTGTTATTGTATCTATTGTATGTAATGTATATAATCTAATAATTAAAAAAAAAAACAAATAATAAAAATTAAAATTGTAATAACATGTAAGTATTTCGGCTCAACACAGGCCATGCCTAAAGAGCCGTAATACATATAGTAAAAAAAAAGTATGTTTCTATGAAATAAATAAATAAATAATTTCATTAATATATTAATATCGTTAAAATGTATTTATATTTAAAGGACTCGTAGCAGATCTGGATCACACAGTCGTACCCATAGGAGGTCAACAAGTAGATCACGACATCGCCATGCCAGAAGTGGCAGACATCGCCACGATGACGACAAGAGGTAAAACAGTCTTTGATTATGATGATGTAGCAAAAGCTCAAAATTGGAAATAAATGTTAATCCCTCTAACATCATTTTCATGCAAAACTTTAGGTTATCTGATCATCGTGCCTACTCACGATAGAATAATAATTAACATGTTCTAATATGAGCAAAAATCTAAGTTGTTTGTATAATTACTTTCAGAGCAAGCCGGTCAGAATATAGAAGGAAAAAGGAGAGTCGGTTTGAGATAGATAAGAAGCGGTTGCTGGAAATAGCCAGGAAGAATGCTATCAGCATGTTGCAGAACGGGGCCCTCCCCGCCGCCGTGTCTCTGGGTCCTCTGGCGCAGCAGAAGGTCATATCGGCAATAAAATCTGGAGGTAGGCCATTTTATTTACATTTCCCCTGTCAATTGAAGATGTTTCTATTGTCAGTCTGTGTTTTGTAAGTGTCAACATTTCAAGCAACTTTCTCTAACCCCTTATCCGCACCCAATGGTGCATAGGGCACTGAATCATATGGAAGCAATTTTATCTTGATCGTTAATTATATGAAGGCAAGGTGATCACTCCTGCCTTTCAGGGACCAGTCCAGAGTATGTAATATTAAATAAATATTAGAATGTAAAATCACTAATATTATTTCTCGCCCCCTCTGGGAATCGAACCCGGGACCTCCAGCACGGTAGCTAAACACACTGACCCTTACACCACGGAGACGGACAACTTTAATAAGTATCATAAATATATTTCTTATAATATTGATTTGTCTGCTCCGTAGTGTGATGGTCAGCATGCTCGGCTACCGTGCTGGAGGTCCCGGGTTCGATTCCCAGGGGAGTCAAATAAATATAAGTGATTTATTCACTCTAATATTTATTCGTTATTATCCTGGCACGGTATCTAAATACGCAAACCATTTCACCACGGAGGCGGACATGTAATCAAAAGGATATAATAATTTTGTCCATAGATAATCTTTGATGTAATTGTTTGATAATCTCTCTATTTTATATTTTTGCAGGAAAATCAGTGGATGAATTGACCGACTTTTGTAAAAATTTGTCCAAACAAGAGGCATTGGGAGAACTTTCTTCGGTGTCGGAGGATTCCGATAATAGCGAAATCCACGATTCGGAAATAAAAGCTTTTCACCACCCTTTCTTGGTTAAAGATAAAGCTCCTATTGTTTTAAATATTAAGGTGAGTTAAAAAGTACAATAATAAAATTTAAACATCTAAATATTTTTCCCGCTCCTTAGTGTAATGGTCAGCATGCTCGGCTACCGTTCTACAGGTCCCGGGTTCCATTCCTAGGGGGGGACCAAATAAATATTAGTGATTTTTTCACACTAGTATTTATTCAATATTACCCTGGACTGATACCTGAAGCGGATGGCTGATCACCTTTTCTTCATGTGTTAACGATCATGATAACACTGTGTTTATATGATGCAGAGCCCTATACACCATTGAGGTGCGGATAAGAGTTTTAAAAAGTATTTTCATTATGCATTGTTACCAACCAACATTATAACAGAACATGTCGACGTGCCCTACGTAAAGTGCTCTACATTTTTGTCAATTTTGAGATATTTGGTATACGTTATCAACTGACCGTTATCTACAAATATAAATAAACCAAAAAAAATTATAAAATAAATTACGCCTAGATTTCAGGCGTATAAGACGCTATCTACATCGAATTTTCGAAATGAACTGAACTCCTAAAACGCTAACTACTTAATTTTGACAAAGCATAAAGTTTTTAAATGATTTAACACATTTTTTTATCGTGTTTTTAATGTATAATACATACTAGTTTAGAATTTCTGATAAAACTGTTAACTAATAAAAAAAAATACGTTGAAAAAATCTTCTAGGCTCTCTCCTGTAAAGTAACAGATTTGCAGATAGACTACTTTACGTAGGGGCCGTCGATGTAATGTAGGAAAATGAAAAAAATTTACTAATAAAGTGAAATAAAGTTTGGTTTTTGAATTCGATGTGATTTTTAGGGGGGAACTGCTTTACCAACACAGTCTTTCCAAGAGAAAACGATGGAACAATCTAAAGTTTTACGACTGCAGTTTCCTGTGTCTTCGGGCAGTCAGCATCGGGGAGCAGAGGGGGAGTGGAGGCCCGTGTCGCCCACCGCCCTCCCTCCATTACCCAAACATGTCCCCAATCCGCCACTTATCAAATCTACTAAACCGTGAGTGCAATATATTTTAGTTTAATGATGCCATCTCCTTGTACATACCCGCCGATTATTCCGACTCTTGACTTGACCACTTTCGAGTATATGAAATTCTTAGTCTTGCCAAGTTTCCCTAGGTCTTCCTCTGCTCCTGTTTCCAAATAAATTCGCTTCATAAATTTATTTTACTTTTCTTTCTTTACTCGTTTAATTCACATATCTGGACCATTTCAACACACCTTTCTTAATTTTATGGACAATGCGTTTCTCAGCCTTACATTTTTTCCTTATTTCACAAAAATTAATTGCAATTGAAATTTTTATGAATTTCATTTAGCATTTATGATTTTTAGGATTTCTACATTGTTTTCATTGCATTTTTGTGTTAATTATTATATGGTTAGCGAACACAAAACAAATATTATCTTTAAACATAATTTATATTAATATTTTTTATAATGATTAAAGAAAACACTTCGTTTTTTACCACTTGAGTTTTATTATAGACTACATGTTTCAGAAGTTAAACTTCCATACATTCTCCTTATTTATAGAACAATTTTATATTTTATATTTTAGTTATTATACAGACCTGAATGATGGAAGTTTAACTTCTGAAACATGTAGTCTATAATAAAACTCAAGTGGTAAAAAACGAAGTGTTTTCTTTAATCATTGTAACATGTCTTACCACAAAGTTAATGCCGAAACAATAAATAAAATATTTTTTATAATACCCTACGGATGAGATGTCAATTTTAATGTCCGAATCTGAAACCCTGGAATGCTCAGACTTCCATCTTCTTTCGTAACAAAGGGAAGAACGATGCATGTTTCATATCAAGTTGAGATACCTTTAATAATTCATGTTTTCTGATTTTAGTTTTGAATTTTCAAGAAGTCATACCTATGTAAAAACTTCCACAGTCACAGTTCAATTTTGATTTTCAGGCCATTACCGGGTAGTAGTGCTCCTTTGGCCATTTGTGCTCCTCCGGAACCCCCTGCTGTTGTTCCAATACCAAACCAGTATACAGCACCAATTTTATCACCTCCAAATGGTAAGAACTCATAAAATAAATATACACATACAATTTTTTTCATCAACCCTGACCCTTATTAGTATACTAATTTAGGTCGTTTACTTATCACTAGTAACCACAAACTCAATTTCGATCTGTACAATATTTTTGGCATCTCGCGCTCTACCAAAAATAAGCTAATAAAACGCTTATAAGTGTCTCCTACTCTATACCAACAGTATGTAAAATGTGTTTTTTTAGCGTTTCATTTTTTTCGTTAACCCTGACCCTTATAAGTATACTAATTTAGGTCGTTTACTAATCACTAGGAACCACAAACTCAATTCCGATCTGTACAATGTTTTTTTGGCATTTCGCGCTCTACCAAAAGTTAGCTAATAGAACGCTTATAAGTGTTTCCTACTCTCTACTAACAGTATGTAAAAGATGCTCTTTAGCGTTTCCCGCCAACAGTGTGTTAATGGCACTTTTATAAAACATTTTGTAGAAGCGACAGGCGTCGTGGCGTAGTTGGGTAGACGCTCGACTGCGAAACTGGCGTCGCGGGTTTGATTCCCGCCAATTGCAAAATGAATCCAAGAAAGATTTATTTTCAATTGTTCTGGGTGTTTGTGATGTATTTTTCACATTTACCTTCCCTATTCTTACTATTCTACCTGCAGACAAGCATTTAAAATAAACGCTTTGCGGGTTATTCCTTAAAAATATATATATTTGATTTGTTATATTTTTTCTATTATTCATAATTACATTATGGTGTTTTATTTTTCAGTCCCGGGCATGGTGCAGCCTATTATTGTTCCTGCTGTACCTCCTGGTCCTCAAGTCTTCCCCTCTGAATCCGACAATTCAGTAAGTTCTTATACCTGGAAGAATGTGTGCTCTACTGCTATACATTCCCCTAAGATGCACATATCGCTGGTTAAATGCCAAAGGGCCAAACGCAAAAAAAACTCTTTATTCCAAAAATGGTATCTAAATCATCAACATTTTCATATTCGAAAAAGATACCCATAATTCTAAATGGACATTTCTAATGCTAGAATTATAAGTGTCTTTTTCAAAGATGAAAATGTTGACGATTTAGATATGTATAATTTTCTGAAAATCTCAATTTTAATGAAAAATGGATGCAAAAATATTTATTGTTTACTTATAATACCTACTGTGTATGCGTTTTTTTTTACATTTTTGATGCAAATTTAAAACAACAAAAAAAACAATTGTTGGGTAATACAGTATCTACTCAATGAATTAGGGCCACCCATTATTTTTTTGAATACTCTGAAATCTTTTGGATTATTATATTTATTTTACTTAAATACTTTAAGTTTTCTATTGACATCTAATATCATGTATATTACCTTCAATAATATGTAAAATATACCTGGATTATTTAAGCCTTTACAAAATTTCAAACCCTTTTTCTGAGAAAGGTCCCTAATTAGCACAGGTAGACAGATAGTTGAAAGTTCAAAAAATAGTCCTATCTCATTTATTACTGAAGTTTCTTGAGGTCTGGTTGTTGTTTTGTTCAGAGAGGTTATATAGTTATCATGTCTTGTGAAAAAAACTTAATTTTTAATTTTAGTTCATAAAGTATAATTTTTTTTTGTAAACACAAGTGTTTTTTTTGAATAGGACAAAATGGGAAAAAGTAAAGACATTTCTGAGGAAAAAAAGTCTAGTGTTATAGTGCTATTGAAATTAGGAATACTAATCTAATAGAGAAATTTCAAAAAAAGAAAACGTTCCTCGTCAAACAGTGGACAGAATTTCAAAATCAATAAAAAATCAGTCACCCGCCACCAGCAATCGTCGAAAGAACTGTCGTAGGATTAGAAAAACAACACCGAGGACTGATCGAAAAATCGTTCAAAGTGCCTTAGAAAACCGTAGTGCATCAGCAAAAACATTAAAAATAAAATTGGAAGAAGAGGGTATAAATATATCGGTATCAACACTGAGGCGACGTCTTTACGAAGTAAATCTGAAATGCAGGCGCCCTGTAAAAGTACCAAAATTGACACCACGAATGAAAGCGGATCGATTAAAATGGGCCAGGCTACATCGAAATTACTCGGTAGATGATTGTATAAAGGTATTTATTTAAATTGAAGTTTCAACATATCATTTTAGTAAATAAACTTATATATTTGAATTAAACTTAAATTTTCATTATTTTTCAGGTCATCTTTAGTGATGAGTGCCGGTTAGAAGCCGTGACAGAGAGCCGTCGATTCGTCAGGAGAACACCAATGAAACGTTACAATGAGGCCTGTGTGGTAAAAGTTATCAAACACCCCCCTGCAACAATGATATGGTCATGTATTATTAACAATTTACCTGGGCCGTTGTTTTTCGTGGAAGGAACAATGAACCAAAATTCCTATAAGCAGGTCCTCGAACGAATTTTATTGCCCTTCTACCATACACTCGACCCAACAGAAGGTCCATACACCTTCATGCAGGATGGGGCACCTTGCCACCGGGCTAAATTAATAATAAAATTTTTGTCTAACAAAAATCTGCCTTTGCTCTCCTGGCCTGGAAATTCTCCGGACCTTAATCCTATAGAAAACGTATGGAGCATATTAAAAAATAAGGTATACTCATTTCCAAATCCGACAGTGGACTGTCTAAAAAAAATATTCAAAAAATTTGGTCAGAAGACGAAGAAATAAAAAACATGATAAAACAGTGCATTTTAAGTATGCCAAAAAGAATTGAGGCAGTTATTTCTGCCAAAGGTGGAAATACTAAATACTAACTATATTTATATGAAAATATATGCATAATTTAAGCGTAATAAAGTGTTCATGTGTAAATAAAATTCAATGTTGTTTTATTCAAGGTTTTCTCTGAGTTATTCCTGTTTGAATTGAGAAATTGCGCGAAATTCTGCGTGGCCCTAATTCATTGAGTAGATACTGTACATATATCCAAAATTAAACACTGTTATTCGATTGAATTCTACTTTTATTTACGTATATAATATGTGATGCGTTTCGTCTTGTTAAGACATTATCAAACACTGACCTTTTAGTTATATTACCTAACAATTCAATATGGAATTCTTATCATTGGTAAAAATGGTAAACCATTGTCTTGAACTATATGCATATGACAGTATAGATCATTTCCATTCATACATGGTTTTTCAATTTTGTCAACGGTTAATTTCCATACATTATTTGAACGAATCCACTGTACTGCAATAATGTACACAAGCCTTCCCTCAATGTTTATGCATTATCTATAAAAACCTTTTAAAATTGAAATCTGTAAATGGATGAATTTTAAAAAAAATGTCTGCACAAACTTCTAAATTCCGTTTTGGTAATTTATGGAAAACAGGCATGCCTTTAAAAAACGTAATTATTTGTGCATGCACATTTTTGTGTTTTTAAAACTTAAATTTTGCGCAACATTATCTTAGTATTCTGTTTTAAAATTGTAAGGTGTGTATCAGAAACGTGAAATATCGACTATATATATGAAACATATTACCTTCTTCTGATTTTCTTATAATTTATTTTCTTTTCAGTCCATCGATATTGGATCCATTGTCTCTCAAAGGTTGACGGCGATAAGAAAACTGCAGCAGAATCCAAATGACGTCAGTGCAATCAGTCAAATGTATCAAGTGAATAAAGAGGTATGGATTGATAATATTTTAATTTTATTACACTCAAACACCACACCATTTTTAACTAAAATATTTTAGAGTGTAATCTTTGTTAAGAAATTCTGGGTTTGTCTCCACTTCGGAGTTATTTATATTGATATCTCAACATAGACGAAGAAGAATATGAAATTCTTGACATTAACAAGGCTTGCCACCTATCGTAGGCTAGTTAAAGTGATCACTGTATACATAGGTAGCATTCACCATTCTATCCATGATTGATAACCACACTACTATGTTGAGATGTCGAAAAAATATTTGATATAAACAATAAAGTATTTAGACACACATAAAATATTGAGAATTTCGTTTTGTTTAATGTTTCAATGGATACATGTGATTATTGGCTAATAAATTAATATGAAAAATCACAGGACTATCGGTAGCATTCTTATTGAAATATGTAGAGAAATAAGGGATATATGAAGGTTTAAACTTAAGATATTTTTATAAAACGAAATACGTGTGTTCGCATACATCATAAAATTTCCGTCATCGAACGCTTTATGACATCATATGGTTTATTGTCTAAAGTTTATAGAGCTGTAATAGTAGTAGTGTGGATTGTTTACACTACCATTTGTGGTGGGGGGGGGGGTGGGAGGTTGGACCATAGACATCAACAAATAGAGCCGTCAATAATTTAGCAATGTTACCAATATTAAAATAACTCCATCGTTTCTGTGACGTCATTCAATGCCAAGTTACGCAAATAACGTTTTTTCGAAGGCAAATTTTCCAAAAGAAAATGATGAATGTAAATATTAATTATATCGACTAAACACAAAATGAGTCTAATACAATCCTTTATAGGTTGAGTATGTTAAATTAGAAATTCCTCCCGTCTGACAAACATCCATTGCCATTCAATAATACAAGCATGTGTGTTTTTCTGACAGATGTCTAAATGGGCGCAGTCAAAGCAGGAACCGGGTCAGTTTACTGGCAGTACCGGAGCACAGATCCTCACACCCAGAGAGCTAGCTAGCGGGTACCAAGCTTGGGCTAAAAGGGTAAGTTCCTGTATTTTTCACCCTGATTATTCCATAAATAATTGTATTCTATAAATTCTGATTTCAATAGTAAAAAAATTATCATTGGCCCTAATAACTAATATATGTACATATTTTATATGCGTAAATTTGAATTGTATTAATTTTTTTGCATAATAAAATTACAATATTCATTCATTCATGTCGAAATTACATATATGTAAGTAGTATCATAATATGTAGTTTATGTATTAATATCACATATTTACTTAAAATTTGGATACTTGAATATTTCAATTCATAGTTTGTACTAAGCACATAAATTTACTATCCGTACAATGAATTTTTTTACTATTTTTATTGTGTGTTCATAAGATAACTCCCATATTTGTTTTTTGTTGTTATGTCATGTACATATATGAATTTCACTATATGTTTATCGAAAAAATAAATTACACAAACATTTACAAAACAAAAAAACTAAATAAGATTTCAATCCATGAAAAAAGTGTATATTTTTAATCCATTGATTTAAAACATTAGTTTTGTAATAATTGCTAACAATAAAAATAAATTAATTTCAAAACATTGTCTTAAAATAGCTTGCGTTATGGAAGAAAGGACAATTTTTATTCTCGAGTTTTTACTGTAAATTTATCTTTTTCATTTGGAGTTTTTATCTCGCCTATGAAATAATGCAAACCACGAAAATAAGCTTAGGAATTTTAGATTAGCTCTTTTTAATAGAGCATTTTTTTAAATTGTCCTTATCTGTAGACTGAATTTTGTCATACGGCTATGTTATTTTTATTAAATTCAACATGATTTGCATATAAGAATATTTAAATACAACTTGTATTGTATTATGGATATTAAATCATTGAACCTAACTGATATCATTCTTGACTTTATTCAAACAATTTTCTTTAAAAAAACTTAATTTACCTAAAAAAAAAAACTTTATTTGGGATACTTTTAGTTCCCTGTTTACAGTATTTAAATTTGTAAGAAATGTGACTCTTATTTTAACCGTATTTAGTGAAAACTATTCTTACCAATTGAATGACCAAATGTCTATTACATTCAAATCCATAATCATCACAATGCCGGAAGGAATTAATTGACAATTTAAGTTCTTAAAAAATGCTGTAAGATATTCAATAAAAAATATATGTAGCGAATCTGAATCTGAATCTGTAATCAGAAGAAGAAAACAAAAGATGTCATTTGATATCTGGCAGAGAAGATTGTTTGCCAAAAAAATGCATGATAAACATGCATTGTTATCCACTCTAATGTGAAGTGGTTGGCTAATTTTTTTAGCATACTGGAAGTTCTGGGTTTGATTACCGAGGGAGTATATAGTATAGAGCACGGGTAACAAGTGAATATTGAGTGGCCCCTTGCCACTGTATGTATACATACAGTGATAAATAAAAAAAAATAGGAAGTGATAAATTTGATATTTCATTGAGCTTTTTATAATTCCCAGAAGTGAGGAAAGAAGAGGTGGGTCCCAAGATTGGAAATTTTTGTTAGATCGGTCGGAGCCCAGACAATTTGGGGAAACTATGGGAGAGTATAAATAGATAATTTTTCACCCTGGACGGAATGTGAGCCGAAGATTTTTTCATGTTTTCGGCTATCAAACTTCAATTAACATCACTTTTCACTGCTAATATAATAAATTTAGTTGATAATTTATGAAGTATTTTTTTTTTGTATTCCAAATTGTTCATTTTTACATGTGTATTGACTACACAGCGCCGGAACGTTTGGATTTTTTTGGCACAATAAGGGGAAGGTTACATCCAATGTATTACTTTTTCGTTTTTTTTGTACTTGTTGTTAAATAAAAGTCAATTTAGATCAACTTGGGCTTTGCTTGTATCTGTTAATTGTATTATTTTTTATAATTTATATGTAATATATGTTATTAATGACAATTTTAAAATTATTATTTAATATTGTTATTATAATAATAAATATTATTTTATTAAACGCTTCATTATGAACAAAAACCCACCATTTCTTTGTATCAGAGTTTAAATCTTACGCATGACAATTTCATTATTTTGTTATTATTATTCTTTTTTGTATAATAATAATTTTCATTCTGAAGTAGGTATATTATAATATCTATGAAATAATGGCTAATTATTTTTAAATAAAGTAAATAGCAATGCACTTTTTTTTAATTAAAATAAATTCTGCAAATGTTCAAATTGATGTTTTGAACTTATTTGTGTTTAAATAATTTAAATACATTTTTTAGCTGAAATATGATTCAATCCCTGGTACAAAAATGGTGTGCTATTTGTTAATGATGACACAAAACTTACTTTTCTTTCAGCTGGATATTCTCAGACTTATCGGTCAGTTTCAAGAGGATGACTCCTGCTCCTGAAATATTTCGTTTTCTAATTGTCCTTAAACATCCAACAAATTCTCTTCAAAAGTTCAGACTTGACTCCAAATCCACAATTCATATCAAATGTATCTATAGTGAATTCAAATAGGAAGAATTTAAGTAAACAAATCATATTTTAAATGATATGTCAAATTTTACTTCCCGATAAATCTCATAAAATTAATTAATTTGAATACAATAACTTTCTAATAATTAAAATATAACGCTGTTTTAAAATCACTATATTTATGGTGATTTTGAAACAAAGTTATATTTTGATTATAAAATGGAAAATCACAAAGTTATTGCTTAAAATATAAACTATACAATAACTTTCATTCCAAAGATAGAAATTTTTAATATGCGTGTTGAATGTTAAGGAAAATATCCTTAACCTCCAATAATCTTAGTCCACCGAAATTACCAAGATAATTTTATGATTGATATCTCAACATAGATGAAGAATATGGAAATCTGGACATTTACGAGGCTTACTACCTGTCATAGACTGGTTTAAGTGATCACTTTATACACATGTGACATTCACTATTCTACTCATGATTGACAACCGCATTACTTAAATTTCGGAAGTTACATTTATGCTAAAATTGAAAATTTCTTATGCATGCTACTTTGTAGGCATCATCTATGGTTAAATTAAAAATGAAAACACTTGTTTTATACCTTCTGAGTTTTATGTTTTATTACGACTAGTTTCGGACCTACAGACGCTTCCATCTACAGGTATAAATATAAACTTAATAATATAAACTAATAACTTAGTAATATAACCTATAACTAAATTAAACTCTTACATTCTCAGACACTCAGATTTCCATATTCTTCTTCATTTACATTGAGATGTTAAAAAATCTAAAAAATAACCCCTAAGTGGAGAAAACCCAGATTTGTGAACAAGTATTTGGACACACTCAAAATCTTAACTTAACTCATCCATGGTTGAAATTATGATTAGTAAGTTTTAAAAAAATAGCATAAAAAGAATTTCATAAAATACATGTAAGATTCTTCCCGAATTATTTTATATACTAGGTAATATTAACAAAATGACTTTAAATTTTGGTTAACCCTATATTTTGACAGACCTTTTTATATTTATTCACAATACTAAAAATAAAATATAATATATAAACCCAGAACTTGTGAGTGTAAGAACACACTGAGTAAAGATTTGCATATATTCATATATTGCACCAAAAATACGATGACATTTAAGGTACGTTGTTTGCCGTACATTTACGGCAGTGCACTCACCTGGGTCAGTTTGGTGCCTGCTGCACAAATTGGGCAGCTTACGTCCGAGCAAGGTTGGCGCCTTCCGCACACGTACGCCATTACTGAAAGGGTGAGATGCGAGCGTAAATCAGGTTGTGACTTGCTTACTTCAATGGGTAGAATTTGATATTGAATGGCATGGATATATAGAACCACTGTCGTGGTAGATATAAGGCTTTATCTGTTTTATTTTCCAGTTTATTGGAGTTAACTCTGAACTTATAAGAAAATGGAATAAGGTCAACTACAAAACACAGAGGTCTAGACAAAATTTGATCATTTTTATTATACGGAATCACATTTTGTCTGGTATCTCTAAGAGACATTTTTTTATGCCCAAATTTCTTATAGAAATTTAAATTTAATAAAATTTGAACAGATAGTCTTAAAGAATACATCTCTGTACACATATTTGAGATTTATATTCATAACCCTCAAATTATTTTTGTTTCTGGTATTATTTCTTCTGTTCTGACTTGTTTTTGACTATGTATCTATCTGAATTCATTCATAAGTAAGATTCATACCTTTTTGGGCATCTAAAAATGTATCTTGCAAAATCATATTTTATGTTTGTCTCTTTCCAAATATTAATATCCTAATCGGATGCTAAACTGTGAACCTTCAAAGTATTCTGACAAATGTTCAGGTGTTCTTTGCAAAAGATGCGTATTCATTTCCTTATCAAATAAGAATCTATTTTAAAATTTTTAATTTGTCCTGGTTAGTTGTGTGTAATTATTTTTTTAAACTTATTGATTGAGTTATATTACTCATATGACATTCCCTCTTGTTTCAATCAATATTAAAAATTAATTATATCATTCTCATAAGGAAGTTAATATATATCTTTTACTCGGTATATTATTAGAAAAGTTTATTTTGGTATAGTTTTGGCACCAAACCGTACATTTCTATAATTTTGTAATATTTGGCATATGGAGAGTTGTTTGTCAATGTGTATACGATAAGACTTTGCTATAAAAAAGCTTAGATGAATAAGTCCAATAGCAATGTTGCTGCCATGTATTCTCAATTTTTGTTTGTACATTAAGCTTTTTATTCTAAAGAAACATTTTTAAAAGTTCAACAAAATCATTGTGATACAGATACAATGCGCCAAATAATAAAACTTCTTTTATAACTGACCACTGAACGCTTTCGCCTAGTAAGGCATCTTTGCAATGGTAACTGGTATACACTAATTATTGGTGAAATACTGATACAATAATTATGGCGGTAGAAGTAAAATATAGTAAAAATTTAACATTTAAGGTGTTTACTTATTAGTGAAATGGTGTACCCATTAACATTTGTTCAAAGAACTGAGAGCAAAAACTATGTGTAAATTTGTATGCTGCTTCACAATACATAATAAAATATGTAATCATTTATGAACACTATTGGTGTTCCCTTTGAAATTTTTACTTCTTCTTACTTTTATCAGAATCATTTTACATATTAGTATATAAGCAATAATTTTTGTATACCAGTTACCATTCTGAAGGTGCCTTTTCAGGCGAAAAGGCTCAGTGATATGGCAATTAAATCCGATGAGAAGTGGATAAATCTGCGTTGAAATACCCGGATCACTTCAATAACCTCCGAAACAATCAATAAGCAACATTCATAATATTTTTGATCGTTCTGTGGGCATTTCGGATGTCACATTGTTTGCCGACAAGCTTTTTAAGGAACGAGAATGAAATGTTGTTTGCTGTTTGTTTCCGCCTCGGTCAGAAAGACAAAGCACACCTGAATATTTGTTACAGGCGTATTTCAGTGACAGGCTACATTTACCTTCACGAGTTGGGGGTAATGTTTGGTTAGGTGATTGCACTGACACTCGGGTGCTTCCGAGCTGGAGACTACTGTGGTAGGTGAGTTCCAGTGTTGCGATAGCTTTGTCCCTTCCCTCTTCAACCCTCATCTTCTCCCCTTACTCGGGACAAAGCTGGCAACATTGGTTTGAAAACGGATATTTTACTTTTTGTTGTCGGACCAAAAACTAATAGGCAAATGCTAGAATCATGTTCTTGTACCGATGATTATTGCAAAAATTGCTTATTGTAAATTAAGTGTCAAGAATCGAGAAAGTATTAACAACAATATTATGTGTTTCAAACTTTAGGATACTGCATTCATCCCTCAGTTATGTAATTTTAAAAAAATCTTTATGTTATTTATATTCACACAACCGTGTGTCTCTTTCAGTTTAAAGTAATTTAACATTGAAAGGCAGCAGTATGAACAATATCACTACATCACATTTACCAATGATTTTGTAATAATTTCTTACTTTCACTAACAATTTTAAGAAAAAAATTACTGCCCGAATTGAGGGATTGATGTAATATCTTTATTTCTTCTTTATTATATGTGTTATTTAAACTCAGTATTAAATGTTTCTAAAGATTATTGTGTAGTTTTCACCATCAAGTATATTATTGCATCAAAGATCTCTATGTTATGTCGTATTTGTGTCGTTCAAAACAGGTATTTTGAATCATGAACCCTTTTCCATTAAATATAAACCATTCATCACCATGTATCTAAATAATTTCAGAAGTAATTAAACAATACCCATTGTTTATCTCTGCGGTTGGCAAAATCTGAAATCCCCCTTTATTTTTTTTATGTTGGATGCTAAAATTAGAATAAACAATGTCATGAATAATTGCAGA
The DNA here is from genome assembly GCF_059751285.1 of Brachycentrus maculatus. Taxonomy (NCBI): domain Eukaryota; kingdom Metazoa; phylum Arthropoda; class Insecta; order Trichoptera; family Brachycentridae; genus Brachycentrus; species Brachycentrus maculatus. Next base: position 392,120 of record NW_028281035.1, on the reverse strand, counting down.
TGGATTAAAAAGTTAAATATTGTTTAAAATTTACATGTTTAGGGAAAGTAATGCAATTTAGTATTTTCATCAATATTTATTTTAACATGAACTATTTACAAATGATATATTAAAAAATAAGAATTATTTTCTTACTCTTATCCATACCTAATCGTACATACTAATTGAAGGCAAGGTGATCAGTTCTTTTTTATAATAACAATAGCCTGCAATACAAAAATGATAAGTTTTTACTCTCATACTCACAGTTAAATCTTTCTCCTTAAAAAGTCTTGGCTCCTCATTAATGATTCCTTACTTATATAAATATAAACCGCATTTATCCTTCAGTTTTGCCTATTTCTTTTTTTGTAAGCGATTTGCCGTAGATAACCGTGGACATATCAGGTTTTGTAATCGTAACACAGAGTCGTGTGCTAGGAATTTGCCGGGGTCAAAATGAGCTGATGGATTATTGGTTGTCAATATAGGACCAACTTCAGACCGCGGCTCCCGTGAGTGGAGGGATGGGAATGCACCTGCTGCAGAAGATGGGATGGAAGCCCGGAGAAGGACTCGGCAAGGAGAAGAACGGATCCCTGACTCCTCTCTTGCTGGAGGTCAAGCTGGACACCAAAGGACTGGTGGCCAAGGAAGAGGTATGATTTTTTACCCATAGATCAATTTTGAGACAGAGCACTTTTAACCCTTGATTACTAAACTATACCATGAGTGACGTTATTACTAAACATTTGAAAATACAACAAAGAAATAAATAAGGTAATCAAAAACATTGATTATTGCAGAAGTAATTCTTAGGGTTTAAGGACAATTACAGTGCTAGGGGACCATTTACTATTCTACCCTAACTAAATATTCTTGCTACTTGATTTTTACAATATTTGTAAATTTATTCAATACCCAAGCAATCATTTACACTTGAGAAAGAGGAGACATCTTTGGAGATTCTTGTGACGGAAATAGCAATGATCTTATATTATTATAACAACATTTTTCCAAATGTTTTTGTGTACATTACGAGATACTAGGTTTTTTTTGGTTTTATTATGTAAAATATTTATATGTAAAGCCAAAAACAACAGAATTTTTTTATTCATCAGCATAACAAACTCGGAGCTGTAACCCTATTAAATGAAGGATATCAAATTTTTAGGGGAAAAAATGTATATTGTTATCTGTATTGACTATCGAAGAATAGTACGAATAGCAGAGATTTTATCAGCACTGCGTATTTATCACAAAATGGGAGGACTTACTTCCTCCTAGTTCCTCAATTTACCCTTTTCTTTAAATCATTGTTCCTGATTTCTAGTCTAAACAACGGATTAACACACGTCGTGGTGCTGCTACCATAAAAACTCTGGCTGGGAAGCATCCGGTTTCCCTTCTCGGGGAATTTTGCTCCAAGAGAAAATTGGGAGTTCCTTCTTACACACTCTGCTTCGAGTGTGGACCGGATCACAAAAAGAACTTCTTATTTAAGGTAATAAAAAGAACTTCTTATTTAAGGTAATATTATATAATAATTTCTCCAGTTCAAAATGCAAAATTAATGTATTTAATATTTTGTGTAAACCAATATTTTTTTCTCTTTAGGTGACTGTCAACGGAATAGAATATCAGCCGAATGTTGCCAGCGCTAATAAAAAACAAGCAAAGGCCGATGCAGCACAACTTTGTTTACAAAAGTTAGGTCTTTTACCCAACTGAATTTTTGTTTTTGGTTCATTGTTGTACATATTTTTCAAAATACATTAAAGTATAAATAAGTCACATATAAAGAATATAATATTATAATTTGAATAGTGATAGGGACTTCAGACAGTTGAAACCAAGACAGATTTCAAATAATTTATTTATTTTGTATAACCTCTATTCGAAGCACCTACTTTTCAGTTTATAACTTACAACTTTGCTCTGAATCACTTTGTGATTTTGTGTTAATCGATACTTTAAGAATACATGTGTACATATAGGATTATGATCTTTATATTATTGCCAGCTACAAGCAAGTGTGCCTTTGTAATGTAGTGGTGAGTGCGCTTAGCTACCGTACTGGAGGTCTCTGATTCAATTTCCAGGGAGGATAAATAATGTGATTTTTCACTCTTATATTAATTTAATGATACCTGGAGCCTTGGTTTCATTCGATTAGAAATCAAGATAATACAACATTGATAAAACGCAGTGCCCTATGTACCATCGAGTGCAGATAATGGTTAGATAAAGAGAATATGTGTATGTGCAGTAGTAGAGATGCCTGATTTGAATGTATGTACAGTTTAAATATAATTTCTTATCCGAATAGTCAATTTTTGAGAAATTAGTTTAAAAGGGTTTTAAGTGGTATTACACAAAGAGAATTATAACAGAGTGTTATATTACCATACAACAAAGTTAATTTTTTTTTTTGGTTTTAAAAATTTACACATTTGAGAGTTCAATACACTATAGAATTAATGGCAATGTGTAAACTGATTATATATGTATACATACATATATAAATTAAAACTAAGATAAATTTGATATATAATAATCTTTATATAATTGAATTCATATGTATACGATGTAATATGTTTTTTTACTAAAATAAAAGTTATGTACATAGATAATAAAAAGAATATAAAAATATGTTTGTTCTGTATGATTATTTCTAAAGTTGGATTTAAAGGCATTTCAATAAGGATTGGATAAATTTTTGAGCAATATCGTAGTCACAAGAAACTGAACATTTTAGAAATATAAACCAACTTCATCCATTACTAACACATTTCCGACAGTTGTTTTTACGCCTGCGGATGGCTAGCGACAGGATTTGATAATTTTGTACATATAGTTAAGACCTTAACAAAGAGATTGATAATTTTTTTTTTTATAATTCCTTCTTTTCTGCCTTTGAAATAAGGCTGGCGCAAAATGTAAAAACACCCTTCCCGTTATTAAGCATCAATCGACCGAAGGGGTAAAAATACCTTTCCTGTCCGAAGTGTGTTTAATTATAAAATCCCATTAATTGTAAGGTGCATCCTTTAGGTTTGTCTACATGCAGCGAATATCGCCTGTGCCTTCAGTTTGCACAAAAAGTTTTTGCTTAAACATGGATGGGTGGCTACAAGCTTATTTTTGCAAACTTTATATTGGCAAAAACCTTTATCAGAAGTAGTTTTCTCCTGAGGATCATTTTGTGTCTATTAAAAAAACACTGTTGAAGTCAGTATCTCCTTATGAATCATTCACCTGTACTTTTTTGCAACTACATATAAGGACAACCTTTTATGAGGACGCTCACCAGTAACCATAAATTAAAATTCTCACCATTCAGCGGATTGATTAGCGATTCCGGTGATAATATTGTTATTTGTATAGTACATGGGTGGCCAACCCGCGGCCCGCGGAGCAAATCACACATTTTTTTCCTTTAGTGTACACAAAACCATCAAAAGAACATTCCATCGTGCGTAGTTTGTATAATATCCCATATATGTGAGTATTTCACTATCCTGGCAATTGCAAGACCCATAATGGCGTCAAGTAGTAAAGAGAAGAGTAACAGAAGAACTGAAAAGTTTTTAAAACAGATGGACCCTTAACTAATTTTTCGTGTAATTTAAAACTAAACCGACATGCCTGATATGCAATGATTCTGTTTCCATCTTGAAAATGTATAACATTAAACGGCATTACGAGGTTAAACATGCAAATAAGCAAAAAGTACCTAATATCTATCTTGTTTGTTTTGAATAATAAAATAAATTTTGTTTTAAGACCTGGTAGGAAATCTCATTTCTAAAATCTGGCCCGGCTACTGAAAATGTTGGCCACCCATGGTATAGTATGTTTTTACTGCAAATGATTCCTGAAAGTCCTGCCCCGGAACATGTATCAACAATAAACCTAAGATTTTTGACTGGACTCTAGAGATTGCAGAGCCCGTTAAAGTCAACAGGAGGAATGAACGACCATGAAAAGGATTTGTCTTGAGTGATTTTTTCAGTAAAAATATAGAAATTGTCTCTCAAATTTTATGCATACTTACATGAGACTTTCTTACATGCTTTAATATATATATATATATATATATATATATATATATATATATATATATATATATATATATATATATATATAAATATATATATATATATATTTTTTTTTTATTATTTTTTTTTTTTATTTATTTTTTTAAATAGGATATTTATCGGTCAATATAAAAAGAAAATTATTTACAACCACAAAATTTGTTTATTCATAAATATTTTCAAGGTCTAAAAAATAATATATACATATAATTTTATGTGATAATGATATAAAACAAGGATCATTTAGCATCTTTCATTTGTGTGAATTGACAATAAAATAAATATCAATCGAACATTACATTTGTACTGCTTTTACCCAATTGAATAATCGCAATAGAACTATGACCATATAAAATTACCTCTCATGTTGAGAATGTATAAAGCAGATCACTAAATCTAAAATTTAAAGCCCTGAGAATGAGCCATATAACATATTTGTATTTTTCCGCTACATATTAAAATTTTGCAACTTTATAACATTCCTACAAAATATTCATAAGGAAATTCTTTGTTATCAATACATATATAAAACAGGAACAATAAAAATATAATGGAGATATTTCATTTTGTTTATTCAGATTTCTTTTGCTTTATTCTATAGTCCGAAAGAGCAGCTTTTATAGCATCTTCAGCGAGCACTGGAAAAAAAATGACAAACAATTATTGATTTTACTATTACAGTGAAACCTCTATCTATCGTTTTTAAAGGGACCTATAGAAATAAACTATGAATGCGGGAAAATAATGAATGCAGGATTAAGAGGTCAATACATAAAGAGATACGATCGAATAAAGATACCGTCCTCCCAATCTGCATAACCATTGGTAGGTTAAAATTCTAAGAAGAATACAAGTTTTAGATGTATAAAGTTAAAAAATAATATAAAGCTGAAAAGAACCAAAAAATGTTTAAGTTTACTCTATTTTAAATAATCTTTGATGGACATTTGTTTTTTTACTGTTTTATTTCCGGTAAGTCAACAGTATATTTTTGGTTTTGCAAATAATATTTATTTCAGCATGTTATTGAATGTGCGTACAAGAAAGTATTCAATCTTTCAAAGAGTGTGCACGCTTCTGAAAATAAAAGGTACAGGCAGCGGCTCCTATTCATCAATATCGATCTCTTGTCATAAAATGTTTCGATAGTTTCTATCCCACACGTTGGAGTATTGTCGTCGAATGTAACATAATTGAGAATAATGTAAAAAACACAAGACAAAATATATCAAATATGCAGCGTAATTCAAACGATGAATGCGATAAAATGGTGATAGAAAAACGATCGATGCAATCTATTTTTGTGTGAAATAAATCGGGGTGGAAGAAATAAACGACACATCCGAAAAAACGATAATTCGAGGAATGATAGAGGTTTATCTATATATAGTACCTAATTATAATTATTTATAATTAGATTATAATATCGAAGTCAGAGTCGACTCCCTAAACCCTTGGTCGTCAAACTGCGGCGTAGATATTTGTGCGGCCCGCGGGCAGATATTTGTGCGGCCCGCGATATGGCAAACAATTTTAGTAGACAATAATGAATAAGGACTACTTTTAGTAGACAATAATGAATAGTTCTAATAAAAATCTTGAATGATAAACTGTTTTTTCTTTTTTTGTCAGGGATGATACAGATATCTTTATCCATATTTAAATCTTTCGGATATCCGAAATAATAAAAAAATATCCGTATCCGAATTCGATATAAAAAAATAATTCGGATAATTGCGGATGTTACTCTAAATTACATTTTCAATTGACATGACGCGATATTAATATTTGTTTTGAGTTAAGACAGAGATTATCTTTGACTGATTTAGCACTGCGACTAAGTTTATTTTTACAATATTTTGAGTAATTAAAATCTCGATAGAGACAAAGAATATTTTAAATTTATTTTAGGGAATAGCATCAAGTGGCCACTTAAACCAGCCAATGACAGGTCATAAGCCCTGTAAATGCCTAGATAGGGGTAGGGGTTGGCTAGGAGTATGTATAGGAGCTTCGAGCTGGAACCTAGCATGTAACAGTCGGCTATCGTACATAATACGCAATTCATAAGTGTGCGGCCCGCAGTGATACCTCACATTGTCCCATGTGGCCCTTGACCAGAAAAGTGTGACGACCGCTGCCCTAAACCTTTAATTTCATTTTATTAATGTTATTTGTTTAAAATTCAGATTAAGCCCAAAATACTCGCAATATCTTAACATGAAATATATAAATAAAAATTGATATTTAAAACATGTGTATATGTAAAAAAAATAAAGATCTCAATACTGCGATCTTAGATAATTGAGTTCTACCATTATTTATTTATTACTAGTTGATAAACAAAACACCTAAGTACTAGTTTTTTTGGATATATGCCAATGGTAAGTCATTTATAATGGACTAAATTTAGATTTTACCAAGACGGAAGAAAAGTCTGTTGATAATGCCAATAATTCTGTAAGTCATATTTTAAATATAACTTACAGAATTAAGTTGTCCGCCTCTGTAGTGTAACAGTCAGCACTTTCGGCTACCGTACTGGAAGTCGGCGGTTTGATTCCCAAGGGGGGGGGTCAAATAAATATAAGTGATTTTTTTCACTCTAATATTTATTCAATATTACCCAGGACTGGTACCTGAAGCAAAGGGCTGATCACCTTTCCTTCATGTGTTAATGATCGAAATAACACTGCGCTTATATGATGCAGTGCCCTATGCACCACCGGTGCAGATAAGAGTTTAATTTAAAAAAAAATATTAAAATCAAACATTAATTTTAGAGTGTACTAAGTTGTATATTTTATTAAAAATAAAAATAAATCATGACAATTGTTCCGACTTGTTGGGGTATTATCAAACTACTGCTTTGCCCTAAGAATGCGAAACAATTGTCACAATTTTTATTTTTATGTTAAAAAAATAAAAAATGTATGCAACTTAGTAGACTTTAAAAATCAGTGTTTGATTTTAATATTAAAAATATAAACTATGGAGTTCTACAAATTAAAAGCCAAATCAATCAATACAATTCTGTAAGTGGTGATAAATTCATTTCTGGTGAAAATTAGATTTTTTTTTAGTTGGAATCAAATCCATACTTACTGGAGCAATGCAACTTCACCGGGGGTAGGGACAGTTCTTTGGCAATATCTGTATTCTTCAGCTTTAGCGCTTCGTCCACGGTTTTGCCTTTGACCCATTCCGTGGCAAGGGAGCTCGAGGCGATGGCGGATCCGCAACCAAATGTTTTGAACTTGGCGTCGATAATCTTCCCGTTATCGTCCACTTTGATTTGTAACTTCATTACGTCGCCGCAGGCGGGAGCTCCGACCAGACCAGTCCCGACATTTTTATCTTTCTTATCAAGAGATCCGACATTGCGCGGGTTTTCATAATGTTCGAGAACCTGCAATGATAGTAACATGACATAATTATTTATTTTTTATTTTTTTATTTCTTTAGTTAGCTTATATTACGTTTGATACAAACTATTGAAGCATGCAGTTGGCAAAAGAAGGATGAGAGCAAACTGAATGCAGTCGAAATGCAATCCCTCTCCTTCAGACGAATGTGTGGTGGGGAACATTCAAGTATTTGACATACCTGATCGTGCCAAGTTTTCCTCGGTCTTTCTCTGGTTCTTTTTCCAACTACATTCTCCTCATAAATTTGTTTAACCGTCCTTTCCTAACTCATTTGTTCCACATGTCCAAACCATCTACACATACCTGTCTTAATTTTATCTATAATCCTTATCTCAGCCTTGCATTATTTCACCATTCGAACGTTTTGCTGCTCATTCGTCTGAGGGATCGCATTTGGACTGCATTCAGTCTTTAAATTTACATTTTTTTTCATAAAACAAAAGTTTAAATCATTTAGAAAATGCCATCACATCATAATGTAATGAAAATGATGTCATCAGAGCTGTGAAAACTTGAGAAATTGAAATTAGTTCAATTTAAATCCTAATTCTATATTCCCAGAAAAAAAAGGTTTAAGTATATGTTCTATCATCTAACTTGAAAACATGCAATGGTATATTGTAAATAAATGAGGTGCCAGGTATTCGCAAATGCCCTTTTTTATGCTCATAGTCTCCAACTGTATCCACTCACTCTACTACCCCTCTGTAGCTACAATTTATAACGTATTATTATATTTTATTTATTATTCTAATTTTGTTTGTTTTGTATTGCGTTTGTTGTCTATGATATAATTATTAAATCATGTTGTTATATCCATGTAATTTTGGAATGTTATGCAAAATTGTATAATAGTTGTGATCTTAAACTATCTGCATAAGAAAACTGTCACAAAGTTAGGAAATTTTTATTCCCTTTACAGCAAGTGGATGATCAGAAAATATCCTTTTGATGATTATTTATTTCAATACTTTTAATTATTATTTCTTTTTAAAAACCAAATTTCTATTTTTTATATATTGTAGTCGTACAGGAGAAAGTGACCAATTAACAAAACATAAAATGTTCAGGAGGGCCATTTAAGTCACATTTTCTTGGCAAGAAAATAAACATCAATGCAGTTTTTAATTTTTAACAAGTCAATATATTATACTTCCAAGTTTAAAATCGCTTTGGGATTTTTTCAGGGCAATATTAAGCTAGTAAGATATCAAATAGTCAATGACCACGTTTTTGTAAACAAATGCAATTGGTCACTTGCTCCTGTATGACTACGATATGCATTTAACCTGCACCTTTATTTGTTTCTGTAAGTTTGTTGTGTTCTCATCTACTTGATGAAAAACATTCAAACAATTTGTATTGCACTGTATTTCATTTCTTGTAATGTTTTTCATTGTTTGTGAACCATAAATAAATAAATAAATCAGCGCTAGACTTCAGAACAATTATGCAGACGATATTACAATCATGACCCACCAACAAATAGTAACATTTGCTTTACAAATAAATGTTTACACGTTGAGGACTACGAAATTACATTTTTGAGAAAATAGCATGTCGTAATATTATAACTGATCTGCGCAATAAACACACACGACCTTCAACTTCGAAAAAAAATCCGGGAAGAAAAATATGTATAAATATAACCACACTTACATTTGCATGATATGTTGCCGCCGGCAGAAGAGAAATGTTATTCAAACTCACAGTTCTTCGTAGACAAAAAGCGGTTCTATAGAGAGCCATGTTTATAATTTTTATAGCAAAAATTTTCTGAACCAAAATCAGGTCGATAGCTTCAAACTGACTATTCCTAACGCTTCGAGAACTTCACAGACTAATTTTATATAGAGAACTTGCAACTCGCGTTATTCCGCAGCTGATAAATGTCAAAATTGTAAATATCCATAGACAATATGAAAATGCCACAGAGCATACAAAATGTATTATTCTAGTGTTACCTACACGTTATCGATTAGGTATATCTACAATCGATAAAAACTTTCAAAATTGAATGATAATTGAAATACAATTAAAAAAATACATGCGCAGGTCAAAGGTAATATCTTAGTATGTTTGGTTACTCTTTTAAATTAACGACGCAATGGTTATTTGCTATTTTTCAAAAGGACCATTTGTCGAATGTAGTTTTATAATATTCAATTGTCAACATAATTGCTACTATTACTACTACTACCATCACGCCGTTTCCCCGCAGAAAAGAAGGAACGCCATACTTTTCTGTCCTGACATACACTCCTCGCCTCCTTCATATCCATACATCTAGTCATACATGCCCTTCGATTACACAGACTTTTGACACCACCAGATTTTAGGTTCTGATTGATCTGATTGTGTCAAGTCTTTTTCAGTCGTCCTCGTTCTGTTTTCTCGATCACATTCGCCACGTATATTTTCTTAGTCATTCTCTCGTTATCCATTCGCTCCACATGTCCATACCACCGTAAAGAACTCTTCCTGATCTTTTCAATTATTCCTTGTGCAGCCATACATCTTCGTTTTTAATTCTGTCATACAATGATTTTCCACACATTCGTCTGAGGGAGCTATAGCTGTAATATGAATAACTATGTATTTTATTTATTATGTATATTAAGCATGCAGTCCATGTGTGTTTGCTCGAACATAATTTTAGAAAAGCCTTCTGTGGGCGAATTAATTTTAAATTATTTAGTATTTGACAGAAGTGAAATAATTTTCTATCAATTAAATTTTAAAAAAAAACGATAGTATCAAAGCGTCTTTCGAACGCACCTTGGATTGGGAAAGGCACAGATAATTTCAATGTCAAACGGAAAGCTGTCAGTAATAATCAATCTATAATATATTCCGCGGCTGTCAACAATTTGTATACATTGTATACTATACAATAATATACAATATACAATTAGTTAGTCCTTGCTGTCAGTCGAAGATTATCTTCTGTCGATTTGTCAAATAATTGGATCGGAAATAAAGCGGCGAACTTAAAAAGGCTTTCAACTAGGTTAGATATTACTTTTGATGATAGTGTTATCTCATTTTTTTAATTGTCACACGAAAACTTACTGATTGCTTGTAATTCATTTTAGCATTCTTTGGATATGTCAAGAAGGAGAGCTATAGCATTCGATGGTGTACAATATTCTAGACTCCCCGAAACCGAATGCGATTATATCGATGAGCAGTTTGAGCTGCCACTGCCCAAGGTTCCCTGGAAAGCCATTATTTTATCGACTGTTTTGTTTCTGGGGGGCTGTTTAGTGCTCCTTGTGGGGATCTTGGTTATCGCCGGTTACATGGATGGCCAATATGAGGACAGAATGTATTCTCTGATAGTACTCGGATTTATTATGGTTTTGCCTGGTGCATACCATTTAAGGATTGCCATTCTTGCAGCTATTAACACTCCAGGTTATTCATACGATGACATTCCAGAGTACGATTAATAATTTTGTTTCATTTGAAATTAACTTTCAATTGAAGTACTAACCTATTGGCGTTATGCTATTAAATGAAGGTTAACTAACGTCTTATTTTTGTGATATTTGTGTTAAATTCTTATAACCACTTTTTCATCATAGCAAAAACACCCATATTAATTTCAATCACCATCAAAATTTTAAAAGCTGTAATTTTGAAAATAATTATTCTTATCATGTTTAAACCAATGCTACAATTAGAGCGTTTGTGCACTACCCGGAATTTCACCGTCCGGCAGTCCGGTTTAGAAAAATGAAAGCGACTATGACATTTTAGCGTGATCGAATTTATGCGCAACGTGTTCACGCACCGATCCGAAGAAAGATGGACAAAAGCACAAGCCTATCATCATTTTAAAACGCTAACTGACGTGCCGGACGGTAAAATTCCGTGTAGTGGACAAACCGCCTTATATCATTTTCTATAAATGTTTGAACTGTTGTCTGTCAGAAATTTCTTTTCAATCACAACACTTTCTCATAAAATATATTTCATCACCTGAATATGCAGAACTATCTTAACTTCATATAAGGACATTTTACAGCGGAGGCAATTAAACTTTGAAAAGTCAGTTTTCTTAATCATTTAGTTACTATTTTTCTTTTAAATTTAGATTCAAAATGTTTGAAAAGCTGTTTAAGTTTAAAACATTCTGTAACAAAATCAGTACTGTAGAATGGGGCTTCTTGAACTTTGATGCGTTACATGAGCCCAGTACAAAAAAAAAAAATTGACTTGAACTTTGATGCGTTACTTGAGCCCAGTACAAAAAAAATAATCTGTATTTGGTCTACAATAATGAACGTATCGTGACAATAAGTGTCACCTGTCAGGAAAACAATGAATCATGTCAATACGTTCATTGTTGTACACTAAATACAGATCTATTTTTTTTTGTACTTGGCTCAAGTAACACACCAAAGTTCAAGTAGTCCCGTTCTATGGTAGTATAAAGAACACAATACACAAATAAAAACACAATTGACCTGTATGCATCATAGGGTAGTTGTGCATTAAAGTAATGGTTTGTTGCTTTATGTGCATATTGTAAAACAAACTATTGTACAGTTTTTAATTGATACGAAGTACTTACTGTGATGTAGACCAAATGGTATATAGTTATTTTGTATTATTATTTAAGTAAGCATAATAAAGGGCGATAAATAAAATAAAAAAGTCAAATATATTATGTATTTAACAATAAAAATTAAATGCTTTTTAATTATACACGCATCGATATTTATATTTAAAAACTTTCAGCGAAGCTGTGATAGAAAAGTATTGTAAATATGGGAAGATGAAAGAATGTTTATAAGAACTTAAAATGGCAGAAATCTTAAGTATAAACTGGAAGATACAACTAGATAGGAATCGTCAAACTTGACGTGAGAGAGACAATTATTGTGGAATTTAAATAATCAATATTTTGATACCAATTTTACACATAAAATATATATTATTTGTGATATTATTTCGCAGTTGCAAAACCTAACGTAACAAATATGTGAATTAAATAATTCAACAACAATAAATTGCGTATTTTTTGGTATGAATTACATATTTATAATAGTTTAAAATAATCAAAAACCCACACCCGAGCTTTCTTAAATAAGTTGATAAATATTTGGTTTTATTCAGGGCTCGAAACACATCTAATAGTACAGCGTAAAAATTGACAAACTGAAATAATCTAATAATATATCCTGGTACCGTTTGAATCAGTTTCCATCCCAAAGAAATATTTGTGAAAATCTCATAAACCAGAGCTATTAGCCAAAAATAAACTGGCCAGAGCAGCATTTTGATTTACTTCGGTCTATTCCAAGTCCCGGTTTCATTTGAAGTGACTTATAGCTCCTCCTTGTCAGTCCTGAAAGAATAAATTAGTTACAGTTCACGTTTTTTAATGCAGGAGGCCGTTGGTTAATAAAATTATAAAGGGGCTGAAAGGTTATGACCGCCATAGGAAATGATTTATTTTTAGGGATAGGATACCGGATTGTTCAGGTCAGTGAACAAATTACGCGATTAACCTGTCCGGGAGTATGGCCGTACATGTACGGCCATATCAAACTTTTCTCAAAGGAGTTTGGACGTACATGTACGGCCGATACAAAATATGATTTATGACACAATTTATATCAAAACATGTTAAAAACATGATTTATCGGTATTTCGATAATTTTGATATAAATCATGTTTACTGGGGTAAATATCTTTGTTTATTCAAGAAAACATGTTGCTTATAGCATCGACTATAATATAAAAATTTAAAAGTAAAAAAAAAACACAAAAACAAATTCACTCCTCAGATACAGTTTTGTCCGGAGAAACTCACACCCAGACAGGTTAAGCAAAAGAAGGACCCAGATTAAAATTGTGGAATTGGAAAGATATTTTTACTTGTGATATGTTATATCGACGGCCCCTACGTAAAGTACTCTATCTGCAAATCTGTTACTTTACAGGAGAGCTTAGAAGATTTTTTCATCGTATTTCACACATTATTCATTCAAAAACACAATAAAATAATGTATTAAATCATTTTAAAACTTTGTGCTTTGTCAAAATTAAGTAGTTAGCGTTTTAGGAGTTCAGTTCATTTCGAAAATTCGATGTAGATGGTGTTTTATATGCCTGAAAACTAGGCGTAATTTATTTTATATTTTTTTTTGTTTATTTATATTTGTAGATAATGGTCAGTTCATAACATACACTAAATATCTCAAAATTGACAAAAATGTAGTTAGAGCACTTTACGTAGGGCACGTCGATATATTCACATTGCTAAAATGATTGCTCTAAGAACCATCTGGCAAGAGTCTACGAGACAGAATAAGGAACACCAGGATAAGAGAAATATGCGAGATTAAAGATGTCTTGGGTTAGGAAGATAATGAAAAAGACAATGGTATGCACATGTGAGGAGAATGGAACCATCCAGACTTCCCTACATTGCACTACACGGCTGACCTCAAAGTAGATGACTTCCGGGCAGACCACCAAAGAGATGGATTGACAGCTGGGAATCGACATTGCAGGGTCTAATCCCTCTTAAAAACAGGCCATAAGGCCTACGCCAAGCAGAAAAAGAAGCTATAATGATTTTTCTTTTAAATTTTTCAATATGTACTGGAAAACAAAAAAACTGAAATAACATTTTCCACGGCAACTTTTTGTAATGATCAAATGAGGTTGGGTTTAATTAACGATTCTGGGGCTTTTTGGGTATGCGATTTTGAAAATAAAAAGCATCATAATTTGGTGCTGATATTGAATAATAATAAAACAACTTTTTAATCATAATAATGTGTGTTAAGTTGTCTGTGAGGAAAATGATGCAGTTTAATTACCAATATTTCTCGAGATGTTTGACCATATCTTTTGGTTCTGTTGTGGGTCCGTGCCTCTCAACAGGAATGCCATTCTTGTCAATGATGAATTTGGTAAAGTTCCACTTGATAAAACTGCCCAGAGTTCCTCCTTGCTTGTTCTACAACATAATATTTGAAATATTTAAGAAAACAGTAATAAGCAATACCATGAAAAACTTGTGCTAAAATAAAGGTTTAATAAATAAATAATTTATCTACATTACAACCACTGATTTGTCGGGATTAAAACAATTAAACAGTGATGACCGAACTGTGATTTTACTATTGAAATGTTTCAGATAAATTAGTATAATGGTTAAGTATCATGTAGCTATAATTATTTTGCCATGGTGTTAATTGAAATCTCACACATTAGGATCACCTTGACATATTGTCATTGGACTTCAGAACGAATATGTGTATAAAATATAAATACAAGGCTGGGAAACAAACAGCTGACAAAAGTGGTGAATAATGTCATATAAAACAGTTAACTAGTGAATAAAGCAAAGGGTTTATCATAGCCTAGTGGTCGGCAAACTCATAAGTCAACAGAGCCAAATATCTACTGTACAGTGATTGCAGTTCTTTGCACAGTCAAATTTCTTAAACATAAAACTATAGAGGTGAGAACGCAGTTTATTAACTGAATAAACTATAGGTAACTTTGACAAACCGATACACCTACACTATTCAGTATTGGATTACTTTAAAAATACATATAACATTTTAATAGATTTATATTTTCCACTGACACTTCGTGATGGAATTGCATTTTTAATTTATTATTAGATTAAAACCAATATTTTTAGCTTTTCCACTTTTTTATTTGACCAGCGACCGGGTTTCGTCGTTACCGACACCAGTCTGATGATGTCGGTAACGACGAAACCCGGTCGCTGGTCAAATAAAAAAGTGGAAAAGCTAAAAATATTGGTTTTAATCTAATAAAAAAAAATACAAAAAAAAAAATAGAAAAAATAACATTTTGGTATCAACCTCTCTAGGAGTACAATAATTGATGTCCGACTTTCTCTGGGGAGTGTTTTTTTTTATTTTATAGAAAATATGTAGATTTGAAAATAAAATCTTTGTATCATGAAGATAGAAATAATGTAAAAATAATTTAAATAAAAAATATAGCTTACCATCTCTAGGTTTTATTTTATGACAAAGTTAAATACAAATATCCGCAGATATCATTGCTGTACAAATAACATTATACCAACTGACAGATAGACTTCGACGTTCATTAACGTCGATACTCTTTTGAGGAAAATTCACACCGGCGTTCATTATGTCCGTGTGATACATCAGATATCATTAGTGTAAGAGCATTACCGCAAAATAAAAAGAAGAATTAAAAAAGAAACTTGGATCATTTATGTTTAGTGTGGTTTTTATTATTTTCCAATCAAGTCAACTTCTAAATAATTCAAAAGAAATTACACTTTTTTACATATTTTTATGCCATTCAAGGTCATGATGATACAGGTTTACCAAAATTTATTTGATTTATAAATTATACAATATGTATTATTAAATATGTATTTGGTGTATTAAAGAGTAAGGCATCATCCTAATACAACGCGATCATTGCGCCATTCTCGCAAATTTTACTATTGCAAATCCGCTATCAAACATACAGATCTCGTATAAGTGTCGCGAATTGGTAGCGCGAATGCCAATAGGACACTTAGTCGAGATCTGCATGTTTATTTGCGGATTCCTATAAGTAAAATTCACGACAACTTGCGATGGTCGCGTAGTCGCGTTGTATTAGGACGACGCCTAATGGTGGGGACTGACCGGAGCATTTCGTCTTATCATCGCTCGCGGCGAGCATCCAAAACTATGGATGGAGCACTCGGCTCGCTGTACTGATTATACGAATGCTCGCATCGTAACGAGTTACGTTACAACAAAATGGCTCCGGTAAGTCCCTACCATAATAGTATAGAAGCAAAGTTAAACTGTTACCTTGAGATAATTCCACAATGGATGTGCATTATTTCCATTGACATCAATTTTATCAAACATGTCGAACTTTACTTTCCTCTCGTTAGCGAAGCAGACGATTTCTTCTGCATTTCCCGGTTCCTGTCCATTGAACTGGTTACAAGGGAATGCAAGAATGCGTAATCCTTAAAAAAAAAACAATATTAAACCAACAACAAAAGTACATTAAAATACAGAGATTCCCACTTAACTGGACCGCTGAATTATTGTCCCAGTTGCTTATTTGGCTAAATCTCAAAGAACTAATAGTTATTTATATTGCTTAGGTGAAAAGGTTACGCAGGAAGCTAATGAAGAGAATTTTACACTTGCTTCGGTTTATTTGGGCAGGCGCTTGGTTCGGCAAAATGTTTTGGTCCCGATATGTCCCAATTAACACATTGTTTGCGGAAAATGCTTAAAAGTGTCATTTTCATACTGTTGGAAGAGAGCGGGAGACTTATAAGCGTTCTATTTGCTTACTTTTAATAGATCGTGAGAGACACAAAAATATTGTACAGATCAGAATTGGGTTTGTTTACTTATCATTAATATACTGATAGTCGGGTGGCAGACTGTCCGAGTATAATTAGGGTCAGGGTTTATAAAAAAAACCGCCCGACAATAATGTGTTAAGTAGAATTGCCTAATGATCGATGTTTGTATGTATGAATAATGAAAAAAAAAATGTATAAATAAAAAGAAAAATTGTACCTTTGCTCTCAGCATATTGATCATACAGCTCATTCAATTGCTTATAATTATTTGCAGTGAGACCACACTGTGACGCAACATTAACAATGATTGCTACATGGCCTTTGTATTTATCAAGTTTTACCGGGTTTCCTTTGATGTCCAACACAGTGAAATCATAAATCGAAGTCGCCGTTTTGTAGTCTGGATTTTCAAAAGTAGCCATGGTTCTGTAATTTATTTAGTATGTGAAGTGAATACAATCGATATATTTAATCACGAATAATTAAACAGTATTCAACAGTTGAAACAGACATAACACAAACAATTGATTAATGCAACGGGAAAAAGCAATGAAAAATTCATATCCTTATGAAAATTAAATGAAGTGTCAAAGGTTCATTTGATACCGGTAAAAATAGACCACGATATCAACAAACAAACAAAAATACTCTTTTTTTGTCATTGCTATGCAAAAAAAAATTATAATCTCACCGTGATGCTGTCAAATGTAACGCCAAACAGGTCGTAGCTAAGAACTTCGCTGGAATGCGGAGGCTGAAGCTGGAAAGGGTCATTTTATTACGTACGCGCAATGTTTACGCATCAATGTCAAATTCTTTCAGTGTTGTAAGAGTGAAAAAATCTGACATTTACGAAATAAGGTAGCGAATAGACGTGTTCTTTTTGTATGTGTTTTCCGCTTTCTGAGTTCGGAATGCATAAAAGCAGTGGAAAAACTTTTTACGTGCAAACAAGCGAGTGTTTTTGCCTAGAATTTTCACTCATGAATTACATGAAATTATAGTAACTTTAAACATAAAGAGTAAATCCACTCACAAGTAGGCATAGGCTATGAAACTTTTAAAGTTGAAGCCTGAGTAGGGACATGATAAACGGTGTTGCATAAGCCGTAGCTAGATTTCAGAGTCACTTGGACGTTAGGTAATTCAAAAAAAAAAAAATAATAATTTACGTGCAAACTTTAAATTTTCCCGCGCGTAGAATATTCTCGATTTGGAGTTTTTGTATGGGTTTATGCTCGGAATTTTGAAAGTGGCAAATGGCAGCAAAAAAAAAAATTGCGTTTACTGGCTGCCTAAAAGTAGCCAAAAGTAAAATAATAATAGAACTAGATACCAAACATTTTTTATGATACTCGTATATATATATAGATCAAGTGAACTCATTTTAAAATTTAATTAGTTAAAAAATTTTAAAAAAATCTGTCTTAATAATATTGTTATTTATTTAGTTAATGAGAAAAAATCCCCATTAACAAAATTAATTGGGGCAGTGCATATACATTTAAAAAAATATATTTTACTATCTTGTCTTACTTTATTCAATGCCAAACGTAATGCACTCTTGATCCTCTTTTACATCGTTCATTTTTACATCTTGTAATCTTGGGCATTGTTTAGCGCAACAAATAGGCTTTGGCCACATCTAGGACTTGATCGTTTCATAATTTTATCTCTTCATTGTTTGAACATTTTTAGTAATAACAAATATGAAATAATAATAATAAATATAAAATGTAAAGAAAAACTAAGTAAAAATCCTTTATACAGCCGTTGTTGTATCCATTTATATGTTATATACTAGTCTAGTTATTTTCAGGGCTGTCGTCTATTATTAAGTATAATATCTTGACCTTATCGTTTAGTGTAATTTTTATCATTCTACCCATAATTATTTGATTTTTGGAAATTATATATGTATAAATTGTTATATGTGTGTTTATTGCAAAAAGATTCCACCAATAGTAAAATTTCCTTGAGGCACCACTAATTGAACCAAATAGACTCGTCCACTTATCCCGATGAACCTATGGGACCGATAGGATCCAGAGATCCCGGACGTTTTCTAATCCCGAAAAACCTGGGATCAGAAGGTAAAAGCTACTAATCATAGTATTTAAGGACTACTTATAAACTTATCTTAATAACTTACTTAATTTATTATTAGATTAAAACCAATATTTTTAGCTTTTCCACTTTTTTATTTGACCAGCGACCGGGTATCGTCGTTACCGACATCATCAGTCTGGTGATGATGACATCCTTGATGTTACCGACATCATCAGACTGGGACATCAGACCAGTCTAATGATGTCGGTAACGACGAAACCCGGTCGCTGGTCAAATAAAAAAGTGGAAAAGCTAAAAATATTGGTTTTAATCTAATAATAAATTAAGAATGCTATTCCATCACGAAGTGTCAGTGGATAATATAAATCTAATAACTTACTTACTTAATTGAAACCTTACCATTATTGAAAAGAGCTGAGTCGCAAAATTGCTTGATGTATAAGGGTTTAAAAATGTATGATGAGATGCCTGAATGTATGAAGAATGAAAAGTGTCTGAAAGAATTTTAAAATAAATGTCTAAGTTACTGTTAGGAAATGTAAATATATAAAGATGATGTAAATGTATATAATAGTTTATATTAGTCTGAATATAAGCTAACTTAAGAAATAAAAAAAATAAAAAATAAAATAAAATTCTTCAAATTAAAGAAAGAAGAAATGTATAAATACTTTGTTAAATATTGGAAATACAGGATCGAAACACAGGTGCGGGGTTGTTTTGTGTAAAGATGACGCTGCATCAATAGATAAAAAAGTCGCACCATCTTCAACGAATAAATTTGTCAGTCACAAGAAAATAAAAACACAACAATATGTTTAAATTACCCAGTTACACGAAAAAGTGTTAAAAAAATAAGTAATATAATAAAATTCATGGCTAATTATAAAATATAACTAGGTATATAAATATTGGGTACACACTGGTCAACTAAATTACCGACTGAACAAAACTGCTTTTAAAAGGATATTTTTTGTAGCGTGGTTTAGTATCTAGTGGTCTAGATTCGTGATGTATATACAATTTGAAAGTAGACACTGAAAAAATACATAAAACTAGCAGCAACATATGTACAACTGTATGTTATTTACATATTATGTGTGCAAACCAATTCCAAGGTTGAGATATCTAAGAAACCAATGTATATTTATGCCGTCCATCTTTTAAAATAAATATTTAAAGTTTACGTTATCTTCCATTTTGAAATCAGTCCTCTAAGAATAAAATAACATAAAACCAATATAAAATAAATCTTTTAATTGATTCGGCAGTCACTTTGTGGTAAAATCTAAAAACACTTCTTTATGTAACACTTGTCACAATAGTTTTTAAGAAACAGTGGTATTTACTAATTAAAACTTAAATTAAACCACTTATATAGATAGATATGTTGTAAACATTTAAAAATATAATATTAAATTAAACTTTTTGATTAATCACCTTTTTACTATTTTATTACCAGCGATTCAATGACAGCATTGCCAAACAAGGTTCATATTTTGTTGAAAATGATGCTGGAAGCATATATATGACATGTATGGCCGCTAAGGGCATAGCGCCTATGAGGGAAAGAAGCTTGCGTTATTTATTTAAAATTTCAGTAAAAAAGAGACCCTATTTTTGGAAATTACTAAAAAAACTATATTTCAATTCATAAAAAATTCTGATAACCAGAAAATAAAAAACTTTGAACATAAATTTTTGACCAAAAATTAATGAACTGCCGAATTTTGGGCCAAACATTTCTTAGATATATTCAGTGTAACTTTTGGTGATAAATATTTTTTAGCTTCCTGTTGAAAAATAGGGTGGGAAGGGTGTTTTGATTCACACTGCTTTATTATTTTACATCATTCTAATAAAACATACAGATAATGTCGTTTCGGCTTTCAGGAGATTCAGGAAAAAACTATTTCTGAATGACGAGGAGAGTAATAGTATTACGTGTAACCTACCCGGACATAGCAGGCAGATTTGAAATCCCCAAAAAACGTTTAACGTAACTTGATAATAATTCAACAATGTGATTTGTGTGAACAATTTGGCATTTAAAAATTAAAACTATTTTCGCCCCTGCAGCCAAATCTATAACTACCTGATCCAATGGTTAAACGGTCCGTGTCATCTTGTGTTATTTATGTTTACCACGATGTTAATTATAAAAAAAACAACATTTATATGAATACGACTGGGTTCTTTTAAATACCCCTCTTCGAAGTGTGCATAGTTTTTAGATATTTCTGGTGAGGAAGATTGATAATTTCATGTTTACTTAATGACAACTAGCTCGTTTTTTTTAAACACTAATTATCTCTCTCCTGAATATTTGATGTATCGAATTGTCAATGGGGGATCAATTTTATTCCAATTTCTTTTTGCTTTTAAAATTTTTCAGGACTCTGAAATTTTCGTCAAAGGCAAAGGAAAAGTTTTTATTTTCCTCTTATATTTTATTACGATGCTTTTCTGTTTTCAGGAGTTTCAGGAGTTTTCAGTTTTCTGAAATGAATTTATACCTACGAATTGCTTGACTAAAAATGGGGAGAATTCTCTCTAGAGTGCTCTGTAGATGATCCCTAGGCGCATGGATTAGTTAGGAAGTACTTAAAAACGTAAATGAACGAATAAAATCAAAGATAAAAAAAAATATTTCTATATATTTTTTTTGATATAGTATAAAATATATTAACTTTATAAAATAAAACAACTTTGTTTTAACCACTTTTTATTGGTACACTTTTTCCAGCCGGTTTCGACAAGAACCTTGTCATCCTCAGAGTTTATGTACTAATTCTAAAACATTGAGATACTCGGAAGGGAAGGGTTAACTAACTATGAGTATTTCAATGTTTTAGTACATTTTAGTAATTTCAATGTACATAAACCCTGAGGATGACAAGGTTCTCGTCGAAACCGGTCGGATAAAGTGTACCAATAAAAAGTGGCTAAAACAAAGTTTATTTTAATTTTATAAAGTTTATAAAAAGTGCCACAAAGTATCTGCGAAAAACATTCAAGAAATAAAATATATTAAGTAATATAAGGCAATATGGAAAATATCATCATAATTTTATAAAATCATTATTTTAACCTTTATCGTTGTTACATTGTTGAGTTATTTTGATTGTTACTTACATGAAGGCAAGGTGGTGATCAATCACGCGCTTCTGGTACTACCCAAAGATAATACTATAATAAATATTAAAGTGGAAAGTCAATTCCCGGAATCGAACTCGGGGATCCTAGCACAATAGCTGAAACACTTAACCATTTCACCACAGAGGCGACAATATTCAGACAAAAAATATTAATACTTATGTCTTTCAGTAAATAAATTGAAAATAAAATCATGATTTTTAGCCCCTGCCTTGTTTTGGATATAACACGTCGCTCACTCCTTTCAAGAACGTCATAAATAAAAAAAAATGATTTTTCATGAGAAAGTTTTTAATCTTTTAAAATATAATACAATGTATAAAAAAAATAAATTACTAGCCACTTATTGAAATTTTCACTATGCAACAGATCTTTTTAGGTAAAACCTGAAGATTTTTTCTCCATTTAAAAAATAAGAAGGATATTTAAAAAAATTCTTAAACAAAATCATTTCTTCAAAATGCAAAAATAACACTTTCTGCCCTATAGCGGGTAAATATTAAATTAAAAATATGCCTCTTTTGCTGGGATAAAGTACATATTCTAGGCATTCCGAAACCATGCACAACTGAAAATTGACGACTTTTGATTTATGACGTTCTTGAAAGGAGTGAGCGATGTGTATGTCTAGCCTCACACTAGTCTGATGATGTCGGTTACGACAAAACCCGGTTGCTGGTCAAATAAAATTAATGTAGCAAAAACTACATACGTAGTTGTTAATTTATTCTATAAATAAATATGCTATTGTAAGTCTTCAATTGAAAACATTTTAATATCCAAATTACAATAAATTTCGAACCACGTAAACATTGTGTTTTGAAGTTTAAACTTGTCATTTACCATTACTTTTTTGTGGGATGTTATTTCGGCGAGTAACGACCCACGGTGTTTCTGACAGCCTGAATAAAATGATTAATTTATATTTGCTAGCTACCTACGGTTCTATTATGTTTTTTGCTAAGGTTTTACATTGCACACGATAAAAGTTTTCCTCAACTTTCTTAGAAAAAAAATACTTTAGAATAAAATACGATAATTTTAGATGATACATTTTTGTACATTCGAAATGCGATCCCTGCGGCAAAAGATGTATGATAGATGATCCAATGGCGAAATAAGGATAGAATGCAAGATACTATTGAGAAAGGTGTGTAAAGATGGTTTGGACATGTGGAACGTATAAGTGAAGAAATAACGGTCAAATAGAATAATGTTTGCAAAGAGTGTTGTGGCGTTCTATTCTCTCTGCCTACCCCTACGGTGAAGAGGCATGATGGGTAGTTAGTTAGTTAGTTTTTACATTTTTTATCAAGTTCATTATTGGCAACCTAGTCGTGCGTAAGTTTATGGTTTAACATCACCTGTTTCCTTTTAGGATTTTAAACGTTGTATAGTTTTGGGGAGAGGAAAGGGTACATCGTAGGGGTGGCGGGTGGTCGGACAGGAAGACAGCGGAGGGCAGGATGCAGTCCTCGTGTGTAGCGAGTGGGGTGGGCGGGGTGGGCGCGGTGGGGGGAGAGAGGGGTAGTGCGCATGGCAGGCCCCGTATTGATCAGGCCCCGAGCGGCCCCGGTACGACAGATGCCGACAGCCTCCTAGCCAGAGAGAGACAGAATCCACTAATGCACGCAATAAACTTCCCCGCGACATATCAACACGTATTCGAACAAAAAAATACCACAATCAACAGAG
Source organism: Brachycentrus maculatus (assembly GCF_059751285.1). Classification (NCBI taxonomy): domain Eukaryota; kingdom Metazoa; phylum Arthropoda; class Insecta; order Trichoptera; family Brachycentridae; genus Brachycentrus; species Brachycentrus maculatus. Next base: position 368,337 of record NW_028281035.1, on the reverse strand, counting down.
AAAAGACTAATCTCCTCCTGTGGCAGGATGCGGTGGGTGGGCAGCTCTCGCGCGGAAGTCGCAGGTTCGACTTTATCGGCCGTAAAGTGATCGGCCGCGGAGTGATCGCATCCCGGTCGGCCGTCGTCAGTCTGCAGCCGGCTCGCGCGGGAGGAGGTCGCGTCTTGCCTCGCCTGATCCGATGTCGAGAGTCGCGAGTGCCCCACTTGATTCTGCCACAGGTATGCTGACTCGAGACAGGAGTTAATCAGCGTGGATCTTGTCGCTTCGAGTGTCTCTCGCAAATAAAGTGTAATTGTCAGAATGGCGGAAAATTCGGGGTTTCCCTCTATTGTGGAGTTGAACGTCGGAGGAGTTTTCTATACCACGTCGCTGAGCAGCCTTGTGAAGGAAGCGGACTCCTTGTTGGCTTCCATATTTACGGGTCGGACTCCCGTGTCCAGGGACGCTAAGGGAAAGTATTTTCTGGACCGCGACGGGGTCCTCTTTCGGTATGTTCTCGATTTCCTCAGGAATGACTCGCTGGTACTGCCAGAAAGCTTTCGCGAGGCGGAACGGCTGAGGAATGAAGCCTCGTACTTGAAACTGACGAGCATGGTGGAAGCGCTGAACTGTCAGTTTGGTGCCGAGTTGGCCAAGAACAAGGAAAAGGGCAGCATCACTGTCGGATATAGGGGAAGCTTTGCATTCGGCAGGGACGGTTTGGCCGACGTTAAGTTCAGGAAACTCTCGCGTATTTTGGTTTGTGGCCGAGTGACTCTGTGCCGGGACGTGTTCGGGGAGACGCTGAACGAGAGCCGAGACCCCGACCACGGGCTGACGGACCGCTACACGTCGCGCTTCTTCCTCAAGCACTCCTTCATCGAGCAGGCCTTCGACATGCTGCAGGAGCAAGGCTTCAAGCTGGTGGGCAGCTGCGGCAGCGGAACGGCGGGCAGCGCGGCCGAGCTGAAACCAGGCGTGGATTCCGAAGAAAACCGCTGGAACCATTATAACGAATTCGTCTTTATCAGGGATTAGATCGCAGATACAGTCGCTCGAATATATCTTTCTTTCGCGATTTGCGAATAGTAAAAACGCGCCCGGTGGAAAATCTACGTAAAATGCATTTGAAAATAGCTGTGATCCATCGTTAGAATCAATGACGACATGAACAAAAATATACCCGAAGCATTTATTTTTCAACAGCAATAAAACTGGTGATGGGTCAATAAATTCGCCTGGATAAAACATCGATTCATCGTTCAAACAAAAGCGGGTATAAAAAAACATACATCAAAATATTCAGGAAATTCACTAATGTGTAAAATATTCAGGAAATTCACTAATGTGTAAAATATTCAGGAAATTCACTAATGTGTAAAATATTCAGGAAATTCACTAATGTGTAAAATAGTACATACGTTGCTTATTGTTGTTTAGCGTAAAATATACAATATAATATTCCCCTCTTTGTAAACACATTCTGTTTAGAGTTTGTTAAAATAATAAATAGGGGAATTGAAGTGATCCGCTTGCATATAGAAATATCAACTAGTACCTACGTACATTATTATAGTATTTCTTCAATGTCTCATCCGAACATGTCCTATGTAACAAAGTATCCAATCAATGTCACTGGTGACAAATATGTAAAGTATAGGTATCATATACCTACTAGGTTCGATGTTATAATACTGACATACTATATATATATGATAGTATTAACATATACCCTATATATATAAAAAAATACATAAATAATTATGAGTAGGTTAAAAAAAAACATGGATTTATCGATTGGCATATCTTCCTAGCTACTTACACAGTATAACTACTAAAGGTGGTGTTGACACCTGTCGCTTTTACCGTTTGTTTTGTGAAAACAATAATACCTACTATTTTTCATTTGGTTAAAGCTTTTGTGTTCCGCGCGTTTTTTTTTTAACCAAATGTCATAATATATCGCTCACTCCTTTCAAGAACGTCATAAATCAAACAACTTGATTTTTGAGTAGAGCGTTTTTAAAGTTTAAAAATATAATACAATGTATTAAAAATAAATATCAAGCCACTTATTGAACTTTTTACTGTACAACAGATCTTTTTAGGTAAAACCTGAAGGTTTTTTCTCCATTCGAAAAATATTTAGTATATTTAAAAAAAAACAATTAAACAAAACATTTTCTTCAAAATGCAAAAACAACATTTTCTGCCCTGTAGCGGGTAAATATTAAGTTAAACATATGCCGCTTTTGCTGGGATATACTACATATTCTGGGCATTCTGAAAACATGAACAACTGAAAATTGACGATTTTGGATTTATGACGTTCTTGAAAGGAGTGAGCGATATGTGATGTGCCTTTAAGCATAATAAGATGTACGGTATTGAAAGTATTACTAACATAAACAGACGGTTTCTTAAATCTATGTTTATAACTTTGACAATTTTTTTATTTTTATTTATATTGCAATTAGTAGCGATGATTTGAAAATAACATATGTGGTATGGTAACATACTTGGGGTTTAATTTAAAATTGAGCAAAAATGATTTACCAACGTTGCTAAGGAATCACGAAAACTATAAAGAAATTTAAATTTCAATAAATTTATTTTCAATTTGAAGAAAATTATAAATTTATTGGTCTTGGTTTTCCATATAAATAATGACAGTTTTTATGTATTTTCTCCATTTTATTCTGTAGGTAAAGATCTGCTTATTATAATTTTTATTAGAAAGACATTTATATGTTGGTTCCATAAAACACGATTTTCTGTGATTATAATTTTTAAAATGTGTTTTTTTTTAAGTAATGATTATTATTATTGTTATTATTTTCGCGAAAAAAAGGATATATAAAAAAAAAACCATTTCATAAAAAAAATTTTCCAATTTTAATTATAACTTCATTTGGAAATATGTATGTCCTACATATTATTACAAACTTTTTTATAACATCATAACATAGTTTCAGCTACCTTTATAAAACATCGACTGCTCATATGGGTATTATGATATAATCGCACAACAGTAACGAGAATAGGATAAACTTTTTTTGCACAAAAAATCAGTAAAAAAGTAATGCCTTCTTCAGAAATAATAAGTAGATTATTATTTTTTACTGTAAAATACGGAAAAAACCCTGTTAAGAAAGATAATGGGTTGATGCCTAAAGTAAAACAAAACTTCTAGAGAAATAAAATGCTCTCATTTTTCAGTAAATTCCCCATGGATTTTGTTTTTAATTTATTAATTATTTATGCTTTTAGCGGGGTATCGTTTTGGTATAGCAGACTCTCGAGAAAATAAATTATTTAACAGTTTGACCTTAAACCTGTGTACGATTCTCCATTTAGAACAGAGTTTTTGGAATTGACCAAAAAATTGGATACAATGGAATTTTCTAAATAAGATTACATTAGAAATTTACTAAAAAATATCATTCAATCACAAGATGGTGTAATTGATCATGGATGCCTTAACTTTAATGAACGCAGTATAAAGCTACAGTGTAATAAATAAAAATCTCAGTAAAGATGGATCAACCATTAATTTGCGGTCAACTTCAACGCTTATTTTTCAGAAATACACACAGAATCACATTTTTTCAAAGCATATTTAAATGAATAAATATGTCATTTTATCACAAAACAAATATAACGAGAACTAAGAATAATATTCTTACTTTAATTTTTTTTACTATGTTTCATTTTAATATAGTACGAAGATATGGCATGAATGAATTTCAATCAGTATCTATGAAATAATTTACGACATTCAATACTTTATTTGTAACTGGCATTTCATTAAATTGAATTTGATTTCATTTTCTTCTTCTTAATCAACAGCATAAAAATTAACACTTCCATTATCTATCCAAAACGTTTTTGTGAAATTTTAAAAGTATATATAAATATATATATATATATATATATATATATATATATATATATATATATATATATATATATATATATATAATATATATATATATATGTACGTATGTATGTATAAATATGTCCTTAAGGTGAAAAATGGTTTTTAGCTTTTAAGATATTTTTATTACCTTTAAAATATTTTTATTACGCTCTATAAAGCTTTTGAAGATGAATTTATTTGCAACAGCAGGTTTTATTGTATTCTGGCTAGAAATTCCTTTGGGAAACTGGCGTACCAAAAGCCCAAGGGCGGAAAAGCCAGAGAAGCGTAAAATAAAATCGCTTACGTGTATGCGTAATACATTTAGGAATATTGCGAATAAATTGAACAGGCGGCGTCGCAATTTATTACATCAGGTACTTTGAATCTTAAGCGACAAACAAGGAATTTAGTTCATTTGAGAAGATATTGAAAATTTAGTGCCGAGGGGACTTATCTTAAGACGAGAAAAGGCATGTAAATTACCTCATTCGACATGTTTAAGTATCGAACTTTACGACCGTTGTACGGAAAACTAACGCAGAGAAGGTTATAAATATTCACTTACAACAGTTATACTATACATATTGAGAATATGTTTTAATAAATGTACGAGAATATTAAAAAAGTAAGCTCCATAAAATGAAGACTATAAAACTGAAATGCGGATCGAAGAATCGTAAAAAAGTTTTGCCATATTCTGTAACGTTGTTCACTACTGCCAATATTACTACGATGAAATACATATGACCCGAATCTATGTTTTTATTTCTTGAATGAAAGCTTTGTATTTTGGTTTTTCAATTTATTAAAAAAAATCGTATGACTTTTGACAACGCCTTCATCTTGGAAAAATAAATAAGAGACACTGAAATTCTAATTGCGTTAAGCTCTTTTGAATTAAAGTTAAATCTTTTAGCTCCAAGTACTTATTTTATCGGTCCAAATACATGAAAATCGCAAGAGGAAAAGTTTGAACTATAAGGTGAATATTTCAGTGGTAACTTTTGGAAATTTATCTGATGATAAATTTGGCGTATGAGAGCGGGTATTATCATTGAAATTTGGGAAATCTGTACTGACAATTTAAGCATTTCCGTATGCCAAATACAGACGCAATTTTGAAACCTTAAAGTGGCAGTCACCAGTAAGAAAACAACCAACAATGCGACCGTTTTATTCGGTTATGCTTATATTGATGATTCAGATTAATTTTAGACTGCTTTCTGTTTATCCAAAAAAAAGTGCGATTCACAAACTCGGATTTTTGCAGATAGGTCTTTTTAAACTGTGCCTCAACTGGATAATTTTTGCCGGTAAAAATATTTAAAAAATGACGTTGATTTGGCTTTGCGTAATCGGTTTTGAACGTCAGGAAAAATGCTTTCAGAAATGATACCACGGAAAAAAATAATGAATACCTCTCTTCTTTGTACCATGTATCGATAAATAGAAGTAAAATCCGGGTCGTATTTGATTAGCCCGCGTATGTTCAATATTTATTTTATTATCGTGTGCTTATGAATTTTCTTTTGGTAATGAAATAAAGGTTTTGTACATGTCAGGGGGTAAGGTACGCAAATGTAATAAAAAGCCGATGGCCAAAATTGAAAGCTTAATAATATTAGACTATTTCAGCTTTGTCTTAAAAGATTGTAATAAATTGTATAATTTCGATTTGTATTCGATTATGAAAAATGGGGCCAATAGTATGAAATCTCTAAAGAGGGCTGGCTAATATATTTTATTAAACTTCATTTGTAATCATAATGTATAATTTGTATGTCTGTTAAAATGCTGTATTATTTGTTGAAGATTATAAATCTTGCTGATTTATCTCGTCTAAAAGATATTACATCATTTTTGTGTGTAGAAATATAGCGATGTAGTTTCTATTGTTTGTCACAAATATCAAATTTCTTCCATTTTAATCGAATTTCGTTTTTCGTTGATGTTAGATATAACACCTACCTATCTGTATTGTATTATGTAATTGTTAAAAGCAAGGTAATATATTTTCCTATCGATTATGTTGATCTGTTAACTTATAGTTAAGAAAAGAGTATTTTATTCAAATATGTTTAACTATTTCATGTGTCACCTTGGACACGAATCATAGAAGTTTATATTATTGTAAATGTTAAAGTATTGGACATAAGTCCAATAGCAGGTAACTCTTATAGACTATATATATCTATGTTAATTTGTATTTAGGAAAAATATTAAATGAAGACTAAGCAGAGAGATTTCTTAGATTTATCTTTTAAAATAAGACTATTAGAAATCTATACATTATTTCTACAAACCATGATTTTAACATGATTTGATTAGTTGGCTTGTTTCTAATGAGAAATTGATGTATCATATACTGTCGATTCCGCTTAATTAACCACCTGGTTAGTTGGGGCAGCTTCTTGATTGGGCCAAATCTCAGGGAATTGGAATCAAATCAAGGAACTGATAGTAATTCAATTGGCTTAGTTTAGGCAGTAAATCTATGATGGCATGATCATTTATAGCTGGGTTACAGCTTCCTTTAAAATATATTATGAATAAAAAATGAACCCTTACTTACTCCTGAATACTTGTGCTAAATTTGTAGATACATAAACTAACAAAAACAAAAGGAAAAGTCCTCTTGGTTAATACCAGCTTAATTTAACTGAAGAGAAAATTTCTCGAAGTGATTCAATTAAGCGGAATCGGTTAAATTGTGTGAAACCATTTTTTTCTTTATAATAAATAATTAATTTAAAATATTTTTAAGGACAAGCAATAAATGTATTAAATACATAATGTATGACTATCTGGTACCAAGGAAAAAACATTGATTATATAAAAACCAACAATTGAAAATTTACTTGAAAAAATATATAATTTAATGTTTTTTTTTAACAAAATTTTATGGAAAAAAATATGTTACACATATATATTGTTCCCGTTTTTTGTTGCAATAATGTAAGTTCATCGATAAAAATTGTATCTTGACAGACTTTGTGTAACATATTATTATTTAATACTCGTGTAAAGTAAAGTTCTATCATATAATATTTATAATAGGAACATATTATTATCATATATTCATCATTTAATCAGTACATCTGTAAATAATATAGAGAAGCGTAAGAATATCCTAAACTGTCGTAAATACTACCAGAAATAAAAATATATAAAACGTATATTGGTTTTTCTTTCATAATTATTTGACCCCAACCATATAAAATATTCGTTTGAAGTATTTTCAACATGTAATTTGCACTTGTGAAATCTTATAAACTGGATCTTTCCATGTAACTAAGCTATTGAAATATTGAATAATTTCAAACCGGAAAATCGTGTTTAGAGTGAGACTCGATATTTTTAAAAGATATTTTTTGAAGCAGCAATGGTTTTATTGATCATGAACAGCTCATATGTATATATCCTACAATACTTTGAATATTCGTTCGTCTATTTAATATGAAGCGTCTATATTTTTTACATGAAAGAAGATGCAGTTCTGAGCAATTTATGGCTAACGAAATTAAATTTGGCTGGCTTAAGTGATCACATAATACAGTTGTCTCACGTTCACCGTTCTGCTCATTGTGTAAGATGCCAAAGAAGACATAAAACAATATTGTTTTTTTTTATACACAATATTTCAGGTAGTGTATTAAATAATGCCATGAAATAATGAAATAACGCATGTAATACGAAAAATAACAATGTTTGTATCTGTCTAAAAGACTTTTAATTACGTTTTTTGTTATCTCAACAAAGATGATGAAGAATATGGAAGAATGGGTGTTTACAGGGTTTATGACCTGTAATAGGCTGGTTAAGTAATCACATTACACACGTGCAACTTTTACCGTTCTACCCATGATTGACATCGAAACTGAGGAGTCAATTTTTTGGAACTCCTATATATATGTATGTATGATTATTCTCATGACGCAGTACATATCGCTTACTCCTTTCAAGAACGTCATAAATAAAAAAAACTTTATTTTTTAGGAGAACGTTTTTAATGTTTAAAAATATAATACAATGTATTAAAAATAAATATCAAGGCACTTATTGAACTTTTTACTGAGCTACAGATCTTTTTAGGTAAAAACTGAAGGTTTTTTCTCCATTTGAAAAATATTTAGTAGGTATATTTAAAAAAATACTTAAACAATACCTTTTCTTCAAAATGCAAAAACAACACTTTTTGCCCTGTAGCGGGTAAATATTATGTTAAAAATATGCCTCTTTTGCTGGGATATAGTTCATTTTCTGGGCATTCCGAAAATATGCACAACTGAAAATTGACGATTTTTGATTTATGACGTTCTTGAAAGGAGTGAGCTATATGAGTTACAAAAACCATCTATTGTGTATTTGCTAATTAAAGATTTTTATACCAAAAAAAACTCAGACCTCCATTTTCTTCTTCATCTGTGTCAAGATATCAAAAAAATGTGAGACAAACTCCTAAGTGGAAAAAACCCATATTTTTGAACAAGTATTTTGACACGCTCAAAATGTTGTGACTTATAATTACATTGAATTATTTTTCCAATGAAAAGCTTCGAGTTTCAAAGGATAAATATTCCTTTTACGCGGGGGAAAATAATTACAATGTACAGGTAAAACCGGGCATTAATTAACAAACAAAGTATGCCCTAGTTTCCAGTTTATTTTTATGATTCATGGAACTTGCATAACACGTATTAATATTGAGTAAACACCAGCAATATTACACTCCCGGGACAGAAATTCATTTATGTTCTAGACCATTGTTTTCTAATACAATACCATCAATCAGCTAAGCTTTTGTTTTCAAATAGTGGGCTTCCACCACTCCATTACAGGGAAACTCTTGTCATGGTGTTGTGATCGATATTTTTCGTTTCGCGTTTGAAGGGGAAATGTTAAAATGTCACCATGACTGAAGAAATTTCAATCAGATTTTTTCTAAGGAGTAATTTGAATTTCAGCGAGTTAATTTTTGTATATTCAACTCGCTTACGACCTGGCACTTATATTTACTAATGTCCTTATATACTAACAATAATCCACATTACCAACTGAAATACCCACCATCATATGTACCCCTAGACCTAATAAAAGCAATTTTTGTTAGTATATAAGGACATTTTGAAAATATTTTTAGTCAGTGTTTGATAATGTCTTAATAAGTCGAAACGCGTCACATATTATAAGATATAAATGAAAATAAAAGTGGAATTCAATCCAATAACCGTGTTTTATTTTGGATATATTACACAATTACTTTAGCCAGTTCATTTGTTTAAAAAAACAAATGAACTGGCTAGAGTTATTGAGTTAACATCACGGTGTATATCACTACGCGATATGACTGTGATTAAGACCCGTATCTTTAACATATTTAAAAAAAAAATGGACTTACGCTTTAAATTTTGACTTTCGATCTTATGTCTGACGTCTGACAACCCTGAACAGATAGTAAAAATACTCTAAAGTGACATTTATGGCAACCGGAGTATGCGACACGTTCTCGCGGGAAATTAGAATACCTAATAAGATCGCGTTTACGTCGTGAACAAAAAAAATCACGAAAAGTACTCTAATATAGGTACATGTATTGCCTTTTTCTTTAATGAGATAAATGAAAGTGCGTGGTGCGAATTCAGAATCGTGAAAGTCCATAAATTGAATAAATCTGTACACAATATTTTGAGTGTTTGGATACATACCATGCTCTTTCATTTATCTCATTAAAGAAAAAGGCAATATATGTTTGTACCTAAATTAGTGTAAATTTCGTGATTTTTTTTGGTGATCTTATTTGGTATTCTAATTTCCCAAAACCCATAAATTGTAATCAAAGATTTGGATAGTTGTTTCCAATTTATGGGTTTGTCTCCATTTTTTATAAATAAAATCTTTATGGAAAAAATTCTCCTAAGTGCAGATAAATCCAGAAATTGTTAATAAAGATTTGGACACACTCAAAATTTTATGAATGTTGTGGACTGATCATAACAGAAATTGAACTTAAATTTAATGGGATAGTGTAAATTTAATAGGATATGAACATAAATTTAATAGATTTGTAAAATAATTCATAAAGAATTTTACACACATTTAATGAATATCTTGAGACAAGATTAAATTATAAATAAATCACTTATTTTTAAGCACTTGAGTATTATATTTTTACGACTAGTTTCGGAACCTACAGATGCTTCCATCTATGGGTTTGAATATAAACAGATGTAAACAGTTTATATTTAAACCTGTTGATGGAAGCCTCTGAAGCTTCCGAAACTGGTCGTACCGATATTATACTCACGTGGTAAAAAACAAGTGTTTTATCTATAATTTCATTAAAAAATCTTATTCAGTCCAACTATGGATAGAGTCGAAAAGCTAGCGTGTAGAAAAGATTCAATCGAAGCATAAATACAGCTTCCGAATTTTGAGAAGTGTGGTTGTCAATCACGGGGAGAGTGGTGAATGTTACACGTATATAAAGTGATAAAAAACATATAATTTTTTGACATCTCAACATAGATAAAGAAGAATATGGAAGTCTGGAAATATACTTAAACCAGCCTACGGCGTTCGTAAGCCCCGTAAATACCCAGACATCCATATTCTTCTTCATCTATGATAAGATGTCAAAAAATAATATAAAATAACACCTATTAATAATTGGAGATAATCCAGATTTGTGAACAAGTATTTGGACATACTCAAAATGTTAAAATGATAAAAAATAGCCTATGAGGGATCGTAAGCTCTATTTATGCCTAGACTTTTATATTCTTCTTCATTTACGTTGAGATTTCAATTATTAATCTTGATATGAATACAGTGCTCCGGGATAAGCTCAAAATCCTATTTCGTTGTCATAAAAATAATTTCAAAGAAGGGATAAAACTTTGGGATGATCATTTAAGTCTGAAAATGTTGTCTAAAATAACTCGAGGCTTTATAATTGTTCAATTAATTATGTTAATTATCTCGGGACAGCATTCCTCCGAGGGAAACTCCCAACTTTCTTTAAATCTTATTATCCGTTACACAATATAACGAACTTCAGCAAAATGTTTATGAGGAACTTTGTAAGGCAGATTCTTCAAAAATATGCTGTTGTTGGGTCCAGATTATACATAAATGCGAGGGTGGTCATAACAACGACATCAAGTCGCGATCGTAAGAGGTACGAAAACTGGGAACATTTAAACATTGTCCGGAATGTTGGGACGACATCATCATGTGAACTAGTTATATGTTATGACAGGTATCACCCAGTCATATTACTATTACCTACTGGTGGTGTATACATACGTGCAGTAGTGTGGACAACGTATACAACAAATGAACAATCGTATTTATCAGAGTATGTAGTAGAGGTGAGTAGATTTTGGTTGGTGTTTGATAGACGTCTCACGTTTCGATCGGCTACAAAAGTGTTCAAAAACTTTTTGGCCAAAGAGCCAAGTAGGTACATTATTCTTTTCATTTCATTCTAACCATTCATTTCATTCTAACCCTTATCTTACGGAATGGTGCATAGGGCACTGAATTGTATTGACATCATCTTGATCGTTACTTATGTGCAGGTAAGGTGATCACTCCTGCGCTTCAGGGACCAGTCCAGGGTAATATTAAATAATTACTAGAGTGTAAAATCACTAATTTATTTTCACCCCCCCCCCCCTGAGAATCGAACCCGAGACCTTCAGCACGGTAGCTAAACATGCTAACCATTACACCACGGAGTCGGACAGATGCACATAACAACGATTAAAAATTTCTTCAGATCGAAATATGTTTGCAATCCCATTACATATGTGTTTATTGTAATTAAAGTTGAATAAATTACGAGCGTTTTCAATTAAAAAAAATATATACTAATATAGGGGATGTATTCGTTGATAAAAAAATCTTTTATAAGTAAGGTATTCATAAAAACACTACTTTTTGCTAATAAAGATGTAAGAAGATTGGAAGCCTTCGAGATGTGGTGGTCCTATAGATACTCGTTAAAACTAAGATTTTTTTTGGAGAGACCATATTACAATTGACGAGGTTTTCAGGAGGATAAAGAAAACATGGCACCTGTCAAACATCATATCTAGTGGGTAGGTCATTTACTGCAATACTAACATCTCCTGCACAGAGAGATTGATTTGAAGAGGCCTTCCTCGTCGGGATTATCTGGACCAAATCTGTACCTCCTAAACGGGTCTGAAGACGATACCTCAAGATTAAACAAAGTAAAGTAAGAGATTTGCTGCTAACCAATTTCTAGGTTAAAAACTAAAAAAAAAAAAACTTTTATTTTCTTCTATGCGTGTCATGTCAGGTCCCCATCATGTCGACTATAACTTGAAAGTGATTGTTCTTGTCTTGGGAAGCTCTAAACAGTACCTCGACGGTCCTGATCTCCATCTAATCTCGTATATTCCGGAGCCAGGAGATCTGTCTTCTGCCGAAATCTCGTCGACCATCTATTTTGACTTGTATGATTAGGTACAATAGCTAGTACATTTTCTCCTAAAAATAATAAGTAATTATAAAACAAAGTTATTTTGTACGTTGTAAAACGGAAGATGATAAAGTAACTGTTTGGAATATTGATCACATAAAATTCCTGACTACTTTCCGAATGAGTAAACAACGATTTTGTTTATACACTCTTGTAAATTGACTAAGGAAGCAGTGTGATGTGTTTGAACGTGGACTTCAAATGCATCTGATGTATGACTAAATTGTTAGTGTATCATGCAATTAGCACACAATACAAAGTTTTATTGAGGCATCACATGCAATGTTGATTAATTGAGTCAAGTGGTGTTGAATAATAATGACACTATTACATGATTGTGTACGTACAGGGTGGCCTGCAACTAGTTAACATAATATGTATCCATGTTATATTGTATTGTACATACTGTATTGCATGTGGAGAAAATTGTGGGCATAAGAGATGGGAGGTACAATATTTTTTGTCAATGATAAAACCACAGTATAAACATACACACACACACACAGACACACACACACACACCTTTAAAATGCTATCTCTTAGACGAATTGGTGGAAAAATTATGCATAGCATAATTTAAAAAATAATTTATTACAAAATAATATAAGGCTAACTAACTATCTTTCCCGCAGGGGTAGGCAGAGAGAATAGAGCGCCACACCACTCTGTCCTTGCAAACATTCTTCGCCTCTTCCGCGTTCATGTATCTCCTCATACATACCCGCCGATTGTTACGACTCCTAACCTGACCACTTTCAAGTTTTGGCATACCTGATCGTACCATGTTTTTCTCGGTCTTCCTTTGCTTCTTTTCCCACTAACATTCACCTCATAAATTTAATATAAGGCTAAGTTAGAGATAGTTGAAAATATAAAAAAAAGTTTTTTGAATTGGTTTTGAAATCTGGAGTGATAAGATAATGAGACATAAGTTACTTTTCTGTCATCAATATGCAATCATGGATTACGTTGTCAAATCGCTCACTCCTTTCAACAACGTCATATATAAAAAAACTTGATTTTTCAGGAAATCGTTTTTAATGTTTAAAAATATAATAAATGTATTAAAAATAAATATAAAGCCACTAATTGAACTTTTTTCTTTGCAACAGATCTAAAACAGATAAAACTTGAATGTTTTTTCTCCATTTGAAAAATATTAGTTTATTAAAAAAAAAACCTTTTCTTCAAAATGCAAAAACAGCACTTTCTGACCTGCAGCGGGTAAATATTAAGTTGAAAATATGCGCTTTTGCTAGGATATAGTACATTTTCTGGTCATTCCAAAAACATGCACAACTGAAAATTGACAATTTTTGATATGTGACGTGTTGAAAGGAGTGAGTGAAATGACTTCGAAATGATCCATTTCATTTCTACCTACCTCCATTATCTATTTAATACATCTATTTAAAAAATATTTATTTTTAATCACTTTAAAGTCAGTTTTATTGGCTATTATTCTCAAGTTTCTTTGGCCTTACGTGGAAACGATACGTATTGATTAAAAGTTTATTGGTATTAATTTATTACCAATAATCATTTAAATGTTAATATGGAACAATTTATAAAATACAATATATAATAATAAAAAAAACACAGTAGGTGGTACCCATTAATTCTATTAAGCAGTCGTAATAATAAACACTTTATTTTATAAATCGTTTATAAGCGTCTCTTAATTAAGTTAATTACCGATGAGCAAAAATTAATAAAGAAAATCGTTACAATAACATGAATTAATTATATCACATAAAAAATACTGACTACTTCAGAAAGTAGCTTCTATGATAAAATAAAAATGATTAAAATTAATAAAGCAGAAATTTAACCAAGGGTTTAGGTGATTTTTTCTGTATTAATTATAAACATATTTTCATCAATTGATTCGGCAGTCACTTTGTGGGAAAATCTATACATTTTTTGTTTAAGTTTTACTTTTTATAATTTATTGTTTTTTTTTTTTCATATATAAAGAACTTCCAAGAATATGAGTAGTATGGTTGTCAGTAATGGGTAGAATTGGTGAATGTTACACGTGTTTAATGTGATCTTTTAAACTAGCCTGTGACGGTCGTCAGCCCCATAAATGCCCAGACTTCCATTATCTTCTTCATCTTTGATGAGATAAATAAAAACTTCTATAATTGGAGAAAACTAAAATGAAGCTAAAAAATTAAAAATTAATTGACATATCGTTGGAAAGTAATAAGAATTTGATGTGTTTTAACACTCGTATACCATCTTTTCCATATATTAGTTTGATAATTCTATTTTATACAAAGTTTTAATTATTGAAATGATTTTGTGATTATTGTCTTCAATTTATTACTCTTACATATGTAGTTCCTGTAATAAAAGTTGAAACCCCAAAAGAGAGTAAGTACATTGAACAGCATTATCTTAAAATATTTTTACCGTGGAGAAATAAAAATGTAGTTTCATTTATTCGAAATCTTAAATCTCCTAATGTAACTTACCGTTTGCTTGGAAATTTGAAAACAACTCGTTGAAATTGAATACGCAAGTGTTTATTTTAATTATATATCTATATAATTAAAAATGTAAACGTTCATTTGTTCAAAATCTTGAATCTCCTACAAAACAGTTTTATACCGCATTTGGAGCGCCATTGGTTGAACGTAACAGCAACGCAACCAATGTTAAACATTTCTCGTGGCGGACAATATGCTTCTTGACAGCTACTTTCACTTAGCGTTTCCAATATTTTTTTATTCCATAGATTTAAATTTGAATCGATTAAAAAAAATTACTGCTTCACAAGTATTGTGAAATTAAATAGGTATTTTAGAAATGTGTAGTTTCTATTTCTATCTATTCATTTAAACAAATTAAGCCAGCCGGGTTAGTAATAAAAGTGACCGTCAAAATCTACGCTTGTTTTAGTATATAAGTTCGAAATACGAGCAAGCTGGGTTGTTCATGGGTACATAGCATTTTCCCAATACATCATCGTGAATTATTATCGGATTATTTCGATCAAAGGAACACCAATTAACGATACTTACGAAGAATTACACATATTATGTAATTTTATATTATTAAGCTGATGAGGGATTTGCAGATAAGCCTTTTTGTAGCTTTTCTACTTGCGTACTTTTCCATCGAGAGATTGCTATTCCAGATAAAAAAATGATGAATGACAGAGGAAATTGCTTTAAATTTGAGGCAGTATGGTTCACAAATGATAACGACTGCGACTGCATGAAGGTTTATACAATATCATAAAAAAATGCTTACGCAACTACATATATCAGAACATCACATTCGAATATATACGAGGGGTGTGATTATATTGTTCGAAGAAACAAGCGCTTGCACTTATTTACAACATTTTGAGTGTGTCCAAATACTTGTTAACAATATCTGGATTATCTCCGATTACATGAGTTATTTTCATTTTATTTTTTGTGATTATCCAGGATTTGAACCTCACATACTAATAAAAGAGTTTCTGCTCAGTAAAACGCTTCTTTTCATCTCACCAATAGATGTCTCTAGTGAAGTTCTAGTGATTCAAGAATAATGTTTAAAAGTTGGTTCATATATATAGAACTTCCAAGAATGTGAGTAGTGTGGTGTGAATAATGGGTAGAATTGGTGCATGTTACACGTGTGTAAAGTCATCACTTATACCAGCCTATGACGGTCGTCAGCCCCGTAAATGCCCAGATTTCCATATTCTTCTTCATCTTTGATGAGATGTCAAAAAATAAGATTTAAAATATTTTTATCAGGTATACGACGTACTAATAATCGTGCTATCTTCTTTATATAAGTACTTCACGGGCATCTATCTCTTTATTTTTCATATTGAAAAAAAGACTAATTGATCGAAATCGGTTGATCCAAAAGTAAAGTTTATATATAGGTATTTCAGGTTTTGTGTTGATTCGTTTAGTGTTTTCACAGACTACTAATTATAATATATACTGACGTTTGACTCCTCTAAAACTTGGGAGCGGATACGATGTGAATTTTAGTGCATAGTATAGAAAAATGAGCCTCCTCCATAGTGCAGTGGTTAGCGCGCTAGGCAACTATAATGGAGGTTACGGGTTGGATTCTCAAGAGGGTCAAAATATATAGTATTTTTCGACAATGGCGTTTTATAAATGATCAAAAAAGAAATTGTAACAATAATCAAGTTTAATTAAATGAATTACTTTGTGATATTAATGCTATTCTGTTTTACACAAAATAAATAAGTTATATAATAAATTTAAAAAAAAAACATCAAAACGAAACAAAAAAAACAAATGTCTATTTGATGTCTTTTGCATAACGCAGACATTCCAGGTGTTTCTTTGATATCCATTTTTATTTAAAATATAAAGGTAAACTGCTCTAAACCTATGTAAATAGCAATCCATTAGTGAAATTAGCATTACCATTTTCAATAAAACACAAAAGAAAACTGGAAATTTGCGATGAATAAAAGTTTTCTTGCTGTAAGACAAAAATAAAATACGAATGTTTATTTTGTAAAAGAGACATATTTTTTCTATTAAAGTAAACGCAGAATTGCAAAATTTCCTGTAAACATCCAAATTTTAGTCAAACAAATCACCAACGCAGAAAATGGCGGATCTGGCCTAGGTACTTACTTTTTAATGAAGGTTTTTTTTTATATTCAGCTTAAGTATACGCGTAGGTACAGCCTTTTCGCATAATTCCGACACTTAAGGGCTGAGTTACTAATTAAATTAGCGAGACATTTATGAAATAATTACGGCTTATTAATAACAAGAAAATCCACTTTGTTTATGAAATAAATTTGTCAAGCCTACGCAGAAAATTCGAGAAAGACTTAAAAAATACAATTAGAGCAATTGTTTATTATTCAAAGAGCATTTTAACTCGATTAAATTCTAAAATTAGTGTAACGAGACATTGATGGCTGATGTTAATTTGATATATATTAACTCATAAATTTGTATTGGATATAACATTTTATCGATAAGAAAGGAATCTTGTGATCAAAAAAGCTAACGTAATATGTAAATGTATGTATATATTCTAACGCTTTTTGAAAGTAATTTGAATTTTGTAATTTAAAACTATAATTTCATATTGATATCTTAACAGACAAAAAGTCTCCTTAATTGATTATGTATGTATTTTAGTTAAACTCTTTTGTGTTGTTTTAAACGAATTTTTGTGATACTCTTTTTCAATAAAAACAGGCTTAATACGGTTTATTGCAATGTTTTAATGTAGAGAATTATACATACAAATTAATTTTTTTAGTTCAGAGATTAGTTATTTCACTGTTAATCCGTATTTACAATAAAATATATGTATAAACAGCGTATGTGTTCCTGTGTGTGTGTGTGTGTGTGTGTGTGTGTGTGTGTGTGTGTGTGTGTGTGTGTGTGTGCGCGTGTGTGTGCGCGTGTGTGTGCGCGTGCGCGTGCGTGCGTGTGCGTGCGTGTGCGTGCGTGTGCGTGCGTGTGTGTGCGTGTGTGCGTGCGTGTGTGCGTGCGTGTGCGCGCGTGTGTATTATTTCCACAGCTCTCGAACAAACAATCGCTGTCAGTAGGCACTCGAAAATATAAGCTACTTAGCGCGAATGTTTGTTAACGCTAATGATGTTATTTGTAATGTGAAAAGTTATAATGAATTAAGCAATCACGTGAACTTTAGGGAAACACCTTCGTTCCTATTTTGGCGTAATCTAATTTTCGCCGGTGTAATTAGCTCCTATTACTCTCGGAGGCCCCGCAATATTACTTGTACTCGTAACGAGAATTTAGGTCACTACAAACAACCCCGAAGCTGACTAAAATGAGGTTTTAAAATTATCGTCTCTCCTTGAATCAAACACGTCGCTCCATACAATTTTGAGCATTACTTTGATGTATCTGTTTGAGATCTTTTCCCCTTTTAGTAAGGCGATTAAA